>NW_027308371.1:0-119000 GCF_047496885.1 Scyliorhinus torazame | reverse complement strand
CCTAACCCTTAACCCTAACCCTAACCCCTAACCCTAACCTACAACCCTAACCCTAACCCTCACCACCCTAACCCTAACCCTAACCTAACCTACCCTACCCTAACCCTAACCCACCTAACCCTAACCCTAACCCTAACCCTAACCTACCCTAACCCTAACCCTACCCACCCCCTAACCCTACACCCTAACCCTCCCAACCCTCACCCTAACCCTAACCCTAACCCTCAACCCTAACCCTAACCCTAACCCTACCCTAACCCTAACCCTAACCCTAACCCTAACCCTAACCCTAACCCTAACCCTAACCCTAACCCTAACCCTAACCCTAACCCTAACCCTAACCCTAACCCTAACCCTAACCCTAACCCTAACCCTAACCCTAACCCTAACCCTAACCCTAACCCTAACCCTAACCCTAACCCTAACCCTAACCCTAACCCTAACCCTAACCCTAACCCTAACCCTAACCCTAACCCTAACCCTAACCCTAACCCTAACCCTAACCCTAACCCTAACCCTAACCCTAACCCTAACCCTAACCCTAACCCTAACCCTAACCCTAACCCTAACCCTAACCCTAACCCTAACCCTAACCCTAACCCTAACCCTAACCCTAACCCTAACCCTAACCCTAACCCTAACCCTAACCCTAACCCTAACCCTAACCCTAACCCTAACCCTAACCCTAACCCTAACCCTAACCCTAACCCTAACCCTAACCCTAACCCTAACCCTAACCCTAACCCTAACCCTAACCCTAACCCTAACCCTAACCCTAACCCTAACCCTAACCCTAACCCTAACCCTAACCCTAACCCTAACCCTAACCCTAACCCTAACCCTAACCCTAACCCTAACCCTAACCCTAACCCTAACCCTAACCCTAACCCTAACCCTAACCCTAACCCTAACCCAACCCTAACCCTAACCCTAACCCTAACCCTAACCCTAACCCTAACCCTAACCCTAACCCTAACCCTAACCCTAACCCTAACCCTAACCCTAACCCTAACCCTAACCCTAACCCTAACCCTAACCCTAACCCTAACCCTAACCCTAACCCTAACCCTAACCCTAACCCTAACCCTAACCCTAACCCTAACCCTAACCCTAACCCTAACCCTAACCCTAACCCTAACCCTAACCCTAACCCTAACCCTAACCCTAACCCTAACCCTAACCCTAACCCTAACCCTAACCCTAACCCTAACCCTAACCCTAACCCTAACCCTAACCCTAACCCTAACCCTAACCCTAACCCTAACCCTAACCCTAACCCTAACCCTAACCCTAACCCTAACCCTAACCCTAACCCTAACCCTAACCCTAACCCTAACCCTAACCCTAACCCTAACCCTAACCCTAACCCTAACCCTAACCCTAACCCTAACCCTAACCCTAACCCTAACCCTAACCCTAACCCTAACCCTAACCCTAACCCTAACCCTAACCCTAACCCTAACCCTAACCCTAACCCTAACCCTAACCCTAACCCTAACCCTAACCCTAACCCTAACCCTAACCCTAACCCTAACCCTAACCCTAACCCTAACCCTAACCCTAACCCTAACCCTAACCCTAACCCTAACCCTAACCCTAACCCTAACCCTAACCCTAACCCTAACCCTAACCCTAACCCTAACCCTAACCCTAACCCTAACCCTAACCCTAACCCTAACCCTAACCCTAACCCTAACCCTAACCCTAACCCTAACCCTAACCCTAACCCTAACCCTAACCCTAACCCTAACCCTAACCCTAACCCTAACCCTAACCCTAACCCTAACCCTAACCCTAACCCTAACCCTAACCCTAACCCTAACCCTAACCCTAACCCTAACCCTAACCCTAACCCTAACCCTAACCCTAACCCTAACCCTAACCCTAACCCTAACCCTAACCCTAACCCTAACCCTAACCCTAACCCTAACCCTAACCCTAACCCTAACCCTAACCCTAACCCTAACCCTAACCCTAACCCTAACCCTAACCCTAACCCTAACCCTAACCCTAACCCTAACCCTAACCCTAACCCTAACCCTAACCCTAACCCTAACCCTAACCCTAACCCTAACCCTAACCCTAACCCTAACCCTAACCCTAACCCTAACCCTAACCCTAACCCTAACCCTAACCCTAACCCTAACCCTAACCCTAACCCTAACCCTAACCCTAACCCTAACCCTAACCCTAACCCTAACCCTAACCCTAACCCTAACCCTAACCCTAACCCTAACCCTAACCCTAACCCTAACCCTAACCCTAACCCTAACCCTAACCCTAACCCTAACCCTAACCCTAACCCTAACCCTAACCCTAACCCTAACCCTAACCCTAACCCTAACCCTAACCCTAACCCTAACCCTAACCCTAACCCTAACCCTAACCCTAACCCTAACCCTAACCCTAACCCTAACCCTAACCCTAACCCTAACCCTAACCCTAACCCTAACCCTAACCCTAACCCTAACCCTAACCCTAACCCTAACCCTAACCCTAACCCTAACCCTAACCCTAACCCTAACCCTAACCCTAACCCTAACCCTAACCCTAACCCTAACCCTAACCCTAACCCTAACCCTAACCCTAACCCTAACCCTAACCCTAACCCTAACCCTAACCCTAACCCTAACCCTAACCCTAACCCTAACCCTAACCCTAACCCTAACCCTAACCCTAACCCTAACCCTAACCCTAACCCTAACCCTAACCCTAACCCTAACCCTAACCCTAACCCTAACCCTAACCCTAACCCTAACCCTAACCCTAACCCTAACCCTAACCCTAACCCTAACCCTAACCCTAACCCTAACCCTAACCCTAACCCTAACCCTAACCCTAACCCTAACCCTAACCCTAACCCTAACCCTAACCCTAACCCTAACCCTAACCCTAACCCTAACCCTAACCCTAACCCTAACCCTAACCCTAACCCTAACCCTAACCCTAACCCTAACCCTAACCCTAACCCTAACCCTAACCCTAACCCTAACCCTAACCCTAACCCTAACCCTAACCCTAACCCTAACCCTAACCCTAACCCTAACCCTAACCCTAACCCTAACCCTAACCCTAACCCTAACCCTAACCCTAACCCTAACCCTAACCCTAACCCTAACCCTAACCCTAACCCTAACCCTAACCCTAACCCTAACCCTAACCCTAACCCTAACCCTAACCCTAACCCTAACCCTAACCCTAACCCTAACCCTAACCCTAACCCTAACCCTAACCCTAACCCTAACCCTAACCCTAACCCTAACCCTAACCCTAACCCTAACCCTAACCCTAACCCTAACCCTAACCCTAACCCTAACCCTAACCCTAACCCTAACCCTAACCCTAACCCTAACCCTAACCCTAACCCTAACCCTAACCCTAACCCTAACCCTAACCCTAACCCTAACCCTAACCCTAACCCTAACCCTAACCCTAACCCTAACCCTAACCCTAACCCTAACCCTAACCCTAACCCTAACCCTAACCCTAACCCTAACCCTAACCCTAACCCTAACCCTAACCCTAACCCTAACCCTAACCCTAACCCTAACCCTAACCCTAACCC
The DNA here is from genome assembly GCF_047496885.1 of Scyliorhinus torazame. NCBI lineage: Eukaryota > Metazoa > Chordata > Chondrichthyes > Carcharhiniformes > Scyliorhinidae > Scyliorhinus > Scyliorhinus torazame. The sequence continues at coordinate 115,435 of NW_027308371.1, read as the reverse complement.
TAACCCTAACCCTAACCCTAACCCTAACCCTAACCCTAACCCTAACCCTAACCCTAACCCTAACCCTAACCCTAACCCTAACCCTAACCCTAACCCTAACCCTAACCCTAACCTAACCCTAACCCTAACCCTAACCCTAACCCTAACCCTAACCCTAACCCTAACCCTAACCCTAACCCTAACCCTAACCCTAACCCTAACCCTAACCCTAACCCTAACCCTAACCCTAACCCTAACCCTAACCCTAACCCTAACCCTAACCCTAACCCTAACCCTAACCCTAACCCTAACCCTAACCCTAACCCTAACCCTAACCCTAACCCTAACCCTAACCCTAACCCTAACCCTAACCCTAACCCTAACCCTAACCCTAACCCTAACCCTAACCCTAACCCTAACCCTAACCCTAACCCTAACCCTAACCCTAACCCTAACCCTAACCCTAACCCTAACCCTAACCCTAACCCTAACCCTAACCCTAACCCTAACCCTAACCCTAACCCTAACCCTAACCCTAACCCTAACCCTAACCCTAACCCTAACCCTAACCCTAACCCTAACCCTAACCCTAACCCTAACCCTAACCCTAACCCTAACCCTAACCCTAACCCTAACCCTAACCCTAACCCTAACCCTAACCCTAACCCTAACCCTAACCCTAACCCTAACCCTAACCCTAACCCTAACCCTAACCCTAACCCTAACCCTAACCCTAACCCTAACCCTAACCCTAACCCTAACCCTAACCCTAACCCTAACCCTAACCCTAACCCTAACCCTAACCCTAACCCTAACCCTAACCCTAACCCTAACCCTAACCCTAACCCTAACCCTAACCCTAACCCTAACCCTAACCCTAACCCTAACCCTAACCCTAACCCTAACCCTAACCCTAACCCTAACCCTAACCCTAACCCTAACCCTAACCCTAACCCTAACCCTAACCCTAACCCTAACCCTAACCCTAACCCTAACCCTAACCCTAACCCTAACCCTAACCCTAACCCTAACCCTAACCCTAACCCTAACCCTAACCCTAACCCTAACCCTAACCCTAACCCTAACCCTAACCCTAACCCTAACCCTAACCCTAACCCTAACCCTAACCCTAACCCTAACCCTAACCCTAACCCTAACCCTAACCCTAACCCTAACCCTAACCCTAACCCTAACCCTAACCCTAACCCTAACCCTAACCCTAACCCTAACCCTAACCCTAACCCTAACCCTAACCCTAACCCTAACCCTAACCCTAACCCTAACCCTAACCCTAACCCTAACCCTAACCCTAACCCTAACCCTAACCCTAACCCTAACCCTAACCCTAACCCTAACCCTAACCCTAACCCTAACCCTAACCCTAACCCTAACCCTAACCCTAACCCTAACCCTAACCCTAACCCTAACCCTAACCCTAACCCTAACCCTAACCCTAACCCTAACCCTAACCCTAACCCTAACCCTAACCCTAACCCTAACCCTAACCCTAACCCTAACCCTAACCCTAACCCTAACCCTAACCCTAACCCTAACCCTAACCCTAACCCTAACCCTAACCCTAACCCTAACCCTAACCCTAACCCTAACCCTAACCCTAACCCTAACCCTAACCCTAACCCTAACCCTAACCCTAACCCTAACCCTAACCCTAACCCTAACCCTAACCCTAACCCTAACCCTAACCCTAACCCTAACCCTAACCCTAACCCTAACCCTAACCCTAACCCTAACCCTAACCCTAACCCTAACCCTAACCCTAACCCTAACCCTAACCCTAACCCTAACCCTAACCCTAACCCTAACCCTAACCCTAACCCTAACCCTAACCCTAACCCTAACCCTAACCCTAACCCTAACCCTAACCCTAACCCTAACCCTAACCCTAACCCTAACCCTAACCCTAACCCTAACCCTAACCCTAACCCTAACCCTAACCCTAACCCTAACCCTAACCCTAACCCTAACCCTAACCCTAACCCTAACCCTAACCCTAACCCTAACCCTAACCCTAACCCTAACCCTAACCCTAACCCTAACCCTAACCCTAACCCTAACCCTAACCCTAACCCTAACCCTAACCCTAACCCTAACCCTAACCCTAACCCTAACCCTAACCCTAACCCTAACCCTAACCCTAACCCTAACCCTAACCCTAACCCTAACCCTAACCCTAACCCTAACCCTAACCCTAACCCTAACCCTAACCCTAACCCTAACCCTAACCCTAACCCTAACCCTAACCCTAACCCTAACCCTAACCCTAACCCTAACCCTAACCCTAACCCTAACCCTAACCCTAACCCTAACCCTAACCCTAACCCTAACCCTAACCCTAACCCTAACCCTAACCCTAACCCTAACCCTAACCCTAACCCTAACCCTAACCCTAACCCTAACCCTAACCCTAACCCTAACCCTAACCCTAACCCTAACCCTAACCCTAACCCTAACCCTAACCCTAACCCTAACCCTAACCCTAACCCTAACCCTAACCCTAACCCTAACCCTAACCCTAACCCTAACCCTAACCCTAACCCTAACCCTAACCCTAACCCTAACCCTAACCCTAACCCTAACCCTAACCCTAACCCTAACCCTAACCCTAACCCTAACCCTAACCCTAACCCTAACCCTAACCCTAACCCTAACCCTAACCCTAACCCTAACCCTAACCCTAACCCTAACCCTAACCCTAACCCTAACCCTAACCCTAACCCTAACCCTAACCCTAACCCTAACCCTAACCCTAACCCTAACCCTAACCCTAACCCTAACCCTAACCCTAACCCTAACCCTAACCCTAACCCTAACCCTAACCCTAACCCTAACCCTAACCCTAACCCTAACCCTAACCCTAACCCTAACCCTAACCCTAACCCTAACCCTAACCCTAACCCTAACCCTAACCCTAACCCTAACCCTAACCCTAACCCTAACCCTAACCCTAACCCTAACCCTAACCCTAACCCTAACCCTAACCCTAACCCTAACCCTAACCCTAACCCTAACCCTAACCCTAACCCTAACCCTAACCCTAACCCTAACCCTAACCCTAACCCTAACCCTAACCCTAACCCTAACCCTAACCCTAACCCTAACCCTAACCCTAACCCTAACCCTAACCCTAACCCTAACCCTAACCCTAACCCTAACCCTAACCCTAACCCTAACCCTAACCCTAACCCTAACCCTAACCCTAACCCTAACCCTAACCCTAACCCTAACCCTAACCCTAACCCTAACCCTAACCCTAACCCTAACCCTAACCCTAACCCTAACCCTAACCCTAACCCTAACCCTAACCCTAACCCTAACCCTAACCCTAACCCTAACCCTAACCCTAACCCTAACCCTAACCCTAACCCTAACCCTAACCCTAACCCTAACCCTAACCCTAACCCTAACCCTAACCCTAACCCTAACCCTAACCCTAACCCTAACCCTAACCCTAACCCTAACCCTAACCCTAACCCTAACCCTAAACCCTAACCCTAACCCTAACCCTAACCCTAACCCTAACCCTAACCCTAACCCTAACCCTAACCCTAACCCCTAACCCTAACCCTAACCCTAACCCTAACCCTAACCCTAACCCTAAACCCTAACCCTAACCCTAACCCTAACCCTAACCCTAACCCTAACCCTAACCCTAACCCTAACCCTAACCCTAACCCTAACCCTAACCCTAACCCTAACCCTAACCCTAACCCTAACCCCTAACCCTAACCCTAACCCTAACCCTAACCCTAACCCTAACCCTAAACCCTAACCCTAACCCTAACCCTAACCCTAACCCTAACCCTAACCCTAACCCTAACCCTAACCCTAACCCTAACCCTAACCCTAACCCTAACCCTAACCCTAACCCTAACCCTAACCCTAACCCTAACCCTAACCCTAACCCTAACCCTAATTTAAATTAGCAATTTTTCGCCAAACATTCGTTTTGGAAAGAAATTGATAACCTCGTTAAGCATTTTGAGCAATGTACAGTTGGTTTTCAGAGCGTCTTGCATGAAAATGTACTATTTCTTGTCAAACATTAATTTTGGAAAATAGTGATTATCTCGACTGGGTAAACATTTTTTATAATTTGACATTTGGTTTCAGAGCAGCTTGCATCTTAATTTGCTATTGTTTGCTATAATTGCTATTTTTTCCCAAACATTCATTTTGCGACAAAAAGTGGTATGCTGAGTGTGCTGTGCATTTTCAGGAATTGGCCGGTTTGTTTCAGAGCATCGATCTTCACAATTAACTATTTTTTGGCAATCATTGATTTAGGGAAAAAAAGTGATTATCTCGGCGAGTTAACCATTTTGAGAAATTTTCCGTTTGTTTTCAGAGCAGCTTGCATTTTGTGCTAACAATTCGTTTTGGAAAAAAGTGATTATCTCGGCAAGTTATTTTGAGTAATTTTCCTTATGGGGTCAGAGCAGCTTGCATCAAAATTAACAATTTAATGCCTAATATTCATTTTGGGGAAAAAGTGATTATCTCGGCGAATGAACCATTTTGAGTAATTTTCCATTTCGGTTCAGAGCAGTTTGCATCTAAAGTAGCTAGTTTGTGCCAAACATTCATTTTGGAAGAAATGTACAGTTGGTTTTCAGAACGTCTTGCATGAAAATGTACTAATTTTTGCCACACATTAATTTTGGAAAAAAAGTGATTATCTCGGCTGTGTAAACATTTTTGATAATTTGACATTTGGTTTGAGAGCAGCTTGCATCTCAATTTGCTATTGTTTGCTATAATTGCTATTTTTTCCCAAACATTCATTTTGCGGAAAAAAGTGATCTTCTGAGTGTGCTGTGCAATTTCAGGAATTGGCCGGTTTGTTTCAGAGCATCGATCTTCACAATTAACTATTTTTTGGCAATCATTGATTTAGGAAAAAAAGTGATTATCTCGGCGAGTTAACCATTTTGAGAAATTTTCCGTTTGTTTTCAGAGCAGCATGCATCTAAAGTTACTATTTTGTGCTAACAGTTCGCTTTGGAAAAAAGTGATTATCTCGGCGAGTTATTTTGAGTAATTTTCCTTATGGGGTCAGCTTGCATGAAAATTAACAATTTAATGCCTAATATTCATTTTGGGGAAAAAGTGATTATCTCGGCGAATGAACCATTTTGAGTAATTTTCCATTTCGGTTCAGAGCAGTTTGCATCTAAAGTAGCTAGTTTGTGCCAAACATTCATTTTGGGAAAAAAAGTGATTTTCTCGATGAGTTAAGCATTTTGAGAAATGTACAGTTGGTTTTCAGAACGTCTTGCATGAAAATGTACTATTTCTTGTCAAACATTAATTTTGGAAAAAAGTGATTATCTCGGCTGGGTAAACATTTTTAATAATTTGACATTTGGTTTCAGAGCAGCTTGCATCTCAATTTGCTATTGTTTGCTATAATTGCTATTTTTTCCCAAACATTCATTTTGCGGAAAAAAGTGATTATCTGAGTGTGCTGTGCATTTTCAGGAATGGGCCGGTTTGTTTCAGAGCATCGATCTTCACAATTAACTATTTTTTGGCAATCATTGATTTAGGAAAAAAAGTGATTATCTCGGCGAGTTAACCATTTTGAGAAATTTTCCGTTTGTTTTCAGAGCAGCTTGCATCTAAAGTTACTATTTTCTGCTAACAATTCGTTTTGGAAAAAAGTGATTATCTCGGCGAGTTATTTTGAGTAATTTTCCTTATGGGGTCAGCTTGCATCAAAATTAACAATTTAATGCCTAATATTCATTTTGGGGAAAAAGTTATTATCTCGGCGAATGAACCATTTTGAGTATTTTTCCATTTCGGTTCAGAGCAGTTTGCATCTAAAGTAGCTAGTTTGTGCCAAACATTCATTTTGGAAAAAAAGTGATCTTCTCGGCGAGTTAAGCATTTTGAGTAATTTACCGGTTGATTTCAGAGCGGCTTGCATGAAAATGTACTATTTCTTGCCACACATTCAGTTTGGAAAAAAAGTGATGATCTTGGCGAGTTAAGCAGTTTCAATAATTTGCCATTTGGTTTCAGAGCAGCTTAATTTAAATTTGCTATTTTTACCCAAACATTCGTTTGGGGAAAAAAAAGTGATTATCTCGGCGAGTCAAGCGTTTTGAGTAATGTTCCGGTTGGGGTCAGAGCGTCTTCCATGTAAATGTACTATTTCTTGCCACTCACTCATTTTGGAAAACAAGTCATTATCTCGGAGAGTTAGCATTTTCAATAATTGCCATTAAGTTTCAGAGCAGCTTGCATTTAAATTAGCAATTTTTCGCCAAACATTCGTTTTGGAAAGAAATTGATTTCCTCGTTAAGCATTTTGAGCAATGTACAGTTGGTTTTCAGAGCGTCTTGCATGAAAATGTACTACTTCTTGTCAGACATTAATTTTGGAAAAAAGTGATTATCTCGACTGGGTAAACATTTTTTATAATTTGACATTTGGTTTCAGAGCAGCTTGCATCTTAATTTGCTATTGTTTGCTATAATTGCTATTTCTTCCCAAACAATCATTTTGCGAAAAAACGTGGTATGCTGAGTGTGCTGTGCATTTTCAGGAATTGGCCGGTTTGTTTCAGAGCATCGATCTTCACAATTAACTATTTTTTGGCAATCATTGATTTAGGAAAAAAAAGTGATTATCTCGGCGAGTTAACCATTTTGAGAAATTTTCCGTTTGTTTTCAGAGCAGCTTGCATTTTGTGCTAACAATTCGTTTTGGAAAGAAGTGATTATCTCGGCGAGTTATTTTGAGTAATTTTCCTTATGGGGTCAGCTTGCATCAAAATTAACAATTTAATGCCTAATATTCATTTTGGGGAAAAAGTGATTATTTCGGCGAATGAACCATTTTGAGTAATTTTCCATTTCGGTTCAGAGCAGTTTGCATCTAAAGTAGCTAGTTTGTGCCAAACATTCATTTTGGAAAAAAGGTGATTTTCTCGGCGAGTTAAGCATTTTGAGTAATTTACAGGTTGATTTCAGAGCGGTTTGCATGAAAATGTACTATTTCTTGCCAAACATTCAGTTTGGAAAAAAAGTGATGATCTCGGCGAGTTAAGCAGTTTCAATAATTTGCCATTTGGTTTCAGAGCAGCTTGCATTTAAATTAGCAATTTTTCGCCAAACATTCGTTTTGGAAAGAAATTGATTTCCTCCTTAAGCATTTTGAGCAATGTACAGTTGGTTTTCAGAGCGTCTTGCATGAAAATGTACTATTTCTTGTCAAACATTAAATTTGGAAAAAAGTAATTATCTCGGCTGGGTAAACATTTTTAATAATTTGACATTTGGTTTCAGAGCAGCTTGCGTCTCAATTTGCTATTGTTTGCTATAATTGCTATTTTTTCCCAAACATTCATTTTGCGGAAAAAAGTGATCTTCTGAGTGTGCTGTGCATTTTCAGGAATTGGCCGGTTTTGTTTCAGAGCATCGATCTTCACAATTAACTATTTTTTGGCAATCATTGATTTAGGAAAAAAAGTGATTATCTCGGCGAGTTAACCATTATGAGAAATTTTCCGTTTGGTTTCAGAGCAGCTTGCATCTAAAGTTACTATTTTGTGCTAACAATTTGTTTTGGAAAAAAGTGAATATCTCGGCGAGTTATTTTGAGTAATTTTCCTTATGGGGTCAGCTTGCATCAAAATTAACAATTTAATGCCTAATATTCATTTTGGGGAAAAAGTGATTATCTCGGCGAATGAACAATGTTGAGTAATTTTCCATTTCGGTTCAGAGCAGTTTGCATTTAAAGTAGCTAGTTTGTGCCAAACATTCATTTTGGAAAAAAGTGATTTTCTCGGCGAGTTAAGCATTTTGAGTAATTTACCGGTTGATTTCAGAGCGTCTTGCATGAAAATGTACTATTTCTTGCCACACATTCATTTTGAAAAAAAAGTGATGATCTCGGCGAGTTAAGCATTTTCAATAATTTGCCATTTGGTTTCAGAGCAGCTTAATTTAAATTTCCTATTTTTTCCCAAACATTCGTTTTGGAAAGAAATTGATTATCTCGGCGAGTCAAGCATTTTGAGTAATTTTCCGGTTGGGGTCAGAGCGTCTTCCATGTAAATGTACTATTTCTTGCCACTCATTCAGTTTCGAAAACAAGTCATTATCTCGGCGAGTTAAGCCTTTTCAAATATTGCCATTTGGTTTCAGAGCAGCTTAATTTAAAGTAGCTATTTTTTGCCAAACAGTCGTGAGTGATTTCCTCGTTAAGCATTTTGAGAAATGTACAGTTGGTTTTCAGAGCGTCTTGCATGAAAATGTACTATTTCTTGTCAAACATTAATTTTGGAAAAAAGTGATTATCTCGGCTGGGTAAACATTTTTAATAATTTGACATTCGGTTTCAGAGCAGCTTGCATCTCAATTTGCTATTGTTTGCTATAATTGCTATTTTTTCACAAACATTCATTTTGCGGAAAAAAGTGATCTTCTGAGTGTGCTGTGCATTTTCAGGAATTGGCCGGTTTGTTTCAGAGCATCGATCTTCACAATTAACTATTTTTTGGCAATCATTGATTTAGGAAAAAAAGTGATTATCTCGGCGAGTTAAGCATTTTGAGAAATTTTCCGTTTGTTTTCAGAGCAGCTTGCATCTAAAGTAGCTAGTTTGTGCCAAACATTCATTTTGGAAAAAAAGTGATCTTCTCGGCGAGTTAAGCATTTTGAGTAATTTACCGGTTGATTTCAGAGCGGCTTGCATGAAAATGTACTATTTCTTGCCACACATTCAGTTTGGAAAAAAAGTGATGATCTTGGCGAGTTAAGCAGTTTCAATAATTTGCCATTTGGTTTCAGAGCAGCTTAATTTAAATTTGCTATTTTTACCCAAACATTCGTTTGGGGAAAAAAAAGTGATTATCTCGGCGAGTCAAGCGTTTTGAGTAATGTTCCGGTTGGGGTCAGAGCGTCTTCCATGTAAATGTACTATTTCTTGCCACTCATTCATTTTGGAAAACAAGTCATTATCTCGGAGAGTTAGCATTTTCAATAATTGCCATTAAGTTTCAGAGCAGCTTGCATTTAAATTAGCAATTTTTCGCCAAACATTCGTTTTGGAAAGAAATTGATTTCCTCGTTAAGCATTTTGAGCAATGTACAGTTGGTTTTCAGAGCGTCTTGCATGAAAATGTACTACTTCTTGTCAGACATTAATTTTGGAAAAAAGTGATTATCTCGGCGAATGAACAATGTTGAGTAATTTTCCATTTCGGTTCAGAGCAGTTTGCATTTAAAGTAGCTAGTTTGTGCCAAACATTCATTTTGGAAAAAAGTGATTTTCTCGGCGAGTTAAGCATTTTGAGTAATTTACCGGTTGATTTCAGAGCGTCTTGCATGAAAATGTACTATTTCTTGCCACACATTCATTTTGAAAAAAAAGTGATGATCTCGGCGAGTTAAGCATTTTCAATAATTTGCCATTTGGTTTCAGAGCAGCTTAATTTAAATTTCCTATTTTTTCCCAAACATTCGTTTTGGAAAGAAATTGATTATCTCGGCGAGTCAAGCATTTTGAGTAATTTTCCGGTTGGGGTCAGAGCGTCTTCCATGTAAATGTACTATTTCTTGCCACTCATTCAGTTTCGAAAACAAGTCATTATCTCGGCGAGTTAAGCCTTTTCAAATATTGCCATTTGGTTTCAGAGCAGCTTAATTTAAAGTAGCTATTTTTTGCCAAACAGTCGTGAGTGATTTCCTCGTTAAGCATTTTGAGAAATGTACAGTTGGTTTTCAGAGCGTCTTGCATGAAAATGTACTATTTCTTGTCAAACATTAATTTTGGAAAAAAGTGATTATCTCGGCTGGGTAAACATTTTTAATAATTTGACATTTGGTTTCAGAGCAGCTTGCATCTCAATTTGCTATTGTTTGCTATAATTGCTATTTTTTCCCAAACATTCATTTTGCGGAAAAAAAGTGATCTTCTGAGTGTGCTGTGCATTTTCAGGAATTGGCCGGTTTGTTTCAGAGCATCGATCTTCACAATTAACTATTTTTTGGCAATCATTGATTTAGGAAAAAAAGTGATTATCTCGGCGAGTTAAGCATTTTGAGAAATTTTCCGTTTGTTTTCAGAGCAGCTTGCATCTAAAGTAGCTAGTTTGTGCCAAACATTCATTTTGGAAAAAAAGTGATCTTCTCGGCGAGTTAAGCATTTTGAGTAATTTACCGGTTGATTTCAGAGCGGCTTGCATGAAAATGTACTATTTCTTGCCACACATTCAGTTTGGAAAAAAAGTGATGATCTTGGCGAGTTAAGCAGTTTCAATAATTTGCCATTTGGTTTCAGAGCAGCTTAATTTAAATTTGCTATTTTTACCCAAACATTCGTTTGGGGAAAAAAAGTGATTATCTCGGCGAGTCAAGCGTTTTGAGTAATGTTCCGGTTGGGGTCAGAGCGTCTTCCATGTAAATGTACTATTTCTTGCCACTCATTCATTTTGGAAAACAAGTCATTATCTCGGAGAGTTAGCATTTTCAATAATTGCCATTAAGTTTCAGAGCAGCTTGCATTTAAATTAGCAATTTTTCGCCAAACATTCGTTTTGGAAAGAAATTGATTTCCTCGTTAAGCATTTTGAGCAATGTACAGTTGGTTTTCAGAGCGTCTTGCATGAAAATGTACTACTTCTTGTCAGACATTAATTTTGGAAAAAAGTGATTATCTCGACTGGGTAAACATTTTTTATAATTTGACATTTGGTTTCAGAGCAGCTTGCATCTTAATTTGCTATTGTTTGCTATAATTGCTATTTTTTCCCAAACAATCATTTTGCGAAAAAAAGTGGAATGCTGAGTGTGCTGTGCATTTTCAGGAATTGGCCGATTTGTTTCAGAGCATCGATCTTCACAATTAACTATTTTTTGGCAATCATTGATTTAGGAAAAAAAAGTGATTATCTCGGCGAGTTAACCATTTTGAGAAATTTTCCGTTTGTTTTCAGAGCAGCTTGCATTTTGTGCTAACAATTCGTTTTGGAAAAAAGTGATTATCTCGGCGAGTTATTTTGAGTAATTTTCCTTATGGGGGTCAGAGCAGCTTGCATCAAAATTAACAATTTAATGCCTAATATTCATTTTGGGGAAAAAGTGATTATCTCGGCGAATGAACCATTTTGAGTAATTTTCCATTTCGGTTCAGAGCAGTTTGCATCTAAAGTAGCTAGTTTGTGCCAAACATTCATTTTGGAAGAAATGTACAGTTGGTTTTCAGAACGTCTTGCATGAAAATGTACTATTTCTTGTCAAACATTAATTTTGGAAAAAATTGATTATCTCGGCTGGGTAAACATTTTTAATAATTTGGCATTTGGTTTCAGAGCAGCTTGCATCTCAATTTGCTATAATTGCTATTTTTTCCCAAACATTCATTTTGCGGAAAAAAGTGATCTTCGGAGTGTGCTGTGCATTTTCAGGAATTGGCCGGTTGCTTCAGAGCATCGATCTTCACAATTAACTATTTTTTGGCAATCATTGATTAAGGGAAAAAAAATGATTATCTCGGCGAGTTAACCATTATGAGAAATTTTCCGTTTGTTTTCAGAGCAGCTTGCATCTAAAGTTACTATTTTGTGCTAACAATTCGTTTTGGGAAAAAGTGATTATCTCGGCGAGTTATTTTGAGTAATTTTCCTTATGGGGTCAGCTTGCATCAAAATTAACAATTTAATGCCTAATATTCATTTTGGGGAAAAAGTGATTATCTCGGCGAATGAACCATTTTGAGTAATTTTCCATTTCGGTTCAGAGCAGTTTGCATCTAAAGTAGCTAGTTTGTGCCAAACATTCATTTTGGAAAAAAGGTGATTTTCTCGGCGAGTTAAGCATTTTGAGTAATTTACAGGTTGATTTCAGAGCGGTTTGCATGAAAATGTACTATTTCTTGCCAAACATTCAGTTTGCAAAAAAAGTGATGATCTCGGCGAGTTAAGCAGTTTCAATAATTTGCCATTTGGTTTCAGAGCAGCTTGCATTTAAATTAGCAATTTTTCGCCAAACATTCGTTTTGGAAAGAAATTGATTTCCTCGTTAAGCATTTTGAGCAATGTACAGTTGGTTTTCAGAGCGTCTTGCATGAAAATGTACTATTTCTTGTCAAACATTAAATTTGGAAAAAAGTAATTATCTCGGCTGGGTAAACATTTTTAATAATTTGACATTTGGTTTCAGAGCAGCTTGCGTCTCAATTTGCTATTGTTTGCTATAATTGCTATTTTTTCCCAAACATTCATTTTGCGGAAAAAAGTGATCTTCTGAGTGTGCTGTGCATTTTCAGGAATTGGCCGGTTTGTTTCAGAGCATCGATCTTCACAATTAACTATTTTTTGGCAATCATTGATTTAGGAAAAAAAGTGATTATCTCGGCGAGTTAACCATTATGAGAAATTTTCCGTTTGGTTTCAGAGCAGCTTGCATCTAAAGTTACTATTTTGTGCTAACAATTTGTTTTGGAAAAAAGTGAATATCTCGGCGAGTTATTTTGAGTAATTTTCCTTATGGGGTCAGCTTGCATCAAAATTAACAATTTAATGCCTAATATTCATTTTGGGGAAAAAGTGATTATCTCGGCGAATGAACAATGTTGAGTAATTTTCCATTTCGGTTCAGAGCAGTTTGCATTTAAAGTAGCTAGTTTGTGCCAAACATTCATTTTGGAAAAAAGTGATTTTCTCGGCGAGTTAAGCATTTTGAGTAATTTACCGGTTGATTTCAGAGCGTCTTGCATGAAAATGTACTATTTCTTGCCACACATTCATTTTGAAAAAAAAGTGATGATCTCGGCGAGTTAAGCATTTTCAATAATTTGCCATTTGGTTTCAGAGCAGCTTAATTTAAATTTCCTATTTTTTCCCAAACATTCGTTTTGGAAAGAAATTGATTATCTCGGCGAGTCAAGCATTTTGAGTAATTTTCCGGTTGGGGTCAGAGCGTCTTCCATGTAAATGTACTATTTCTTGCCACTCATTCAGTTTCGAAAACAAGTCATTATCTCGGCGAGTTAAGCCTTTTCAAATATTGCCATTTGGTTTCAGAGCAGCTTAATTTAAATTAGCTATTTTTTGCCAAACAGTCGTTTTGGAAAGAAAGTGATTTCCTCGTTAAGCATTTTGAGAAATGTACAGTTGGTTTTCAGAGCGTCTTGCATGAAAATGTACTATTTCTTGTCAAACATTAATTTTGGAAAAAAGTGATTATCTCGGCTGGGTAAACATTTTTAATAATTTGACATTTGGTTTCAGAGCAGCTTGCATCTCAATTTGCTATTGTTTGCTATAATTGCTATTTTTTCCCAAACATTCATTTTGCGGAAAAAAGTGATCTTCTGAGTGTGCTGTGCATTTTCAGGAATTGGCCGGTTTGTTTCAGAGCATCGATCTTCACAATTAACTATTTTTTGGCAATCATTGATTTAGGAAAAAAAGTGATTATCTCGGCGAGTTAACCATTTTGAGAAATTTTCCGTTTGTTTTCAGAGCAGCTTGCATCTAAAGTTACTATTTTGTGCTAACAATTCGTTTTGGAAAAAAGTGATTATCTCGGCGAGTTATTTTGAGTAATTTTCCTTATGCGGTCAGCTTGCATCAAAATTAACAATTTAATGCCTAATATTCATTTTGGGGGAAAAGTGATTATCTCGGCGAATGAACAATGTTGAGTAATTTTCCATTTCGGTTCAGAGCAGTTTGCATTTAAAGTAGCTAGTTTGTGCCAAACATTCATTTTGGAAAAAAGTGATTTTCTCGGCGAGTTAAGCATTCTGAGTAATTTACCGGTTGATTTCAGAGCGTCTTGCATGAAAATGTACTATTTCTTGCCACACATTCATTTTGAAAAAAAAGTGATGATCTCGGCGAGTTAAGCATTTTCAATAATTTGCCATTTGGTTTCAGAGCAGCTTAATTTAAATTTCCTATTTTTTCCCAAACATTCGTTTTGGAAAGAAATTGATTATCTCGGCGAGTCAAGCATTTTGAGTAATTTTCCGGTTGGGGTCAGAGCGTCTTCCATGTAAATGTACTATTTCTTGCCACTCATTCAGTTTCGAAAACAAGTCATTATCTCGGCGAGTTAAGCCTTTTCAAATATTGCCATTTGGTTTCAGAGCAGCTTAATTTAAATTAGCTATTTTTTGCCAAACAGTCGTTTTGGAAAGAAAGTGATTTCCTCGTTAAGCATTTTGAGAAATGTACAGTTGGTTTTCAGAGCGTCTTGCATGAAAATGTACTATTTCTTGTCAAACATTAATTTTGGAAAAAAGTGATTATCTCGGCTGGGTAAACATTTTTAATAATTTGACATTTGGTTTCAGAGCAGCTTGCATCTCAATTTGCTATTGTTTGCTATAATTGCTATTTTTTCCCAAACATTCATTTTGCGGAAAAAAGTGATCTTCTGAGTGTGCTGTGCATTTTCAGGAATTGGCCGGTTTGTTTCAGAGCATCGATCTTCACAATTAACTATTTTTTGGCAATCATTGATTTAGGAAAAAAAGTGATTATCTCGGCGAGTTAACCATTTTGAGAAATTTTCCGTTTGTTTTCAGAGCAGCTTGCATCTAAAGTTACTATTTTCTGCTAACAATTCGTTTTGGAAAAAAGTGATTATCTCGGCGAGTTATTTTGAGTAATTTTCCTTATGGGGTCAGCTTGCATCAAAATTAACAATTTAATGCCTAATATTCATTTTGGGGAAAAAGTTATTATCTCGGCGAATGAACCATTTTGAGTATTTTTCCATTTCGGTTCAGAGCAGTTTGCATCTAAAGTAGCTAGTTTGTGCCAAACATTCATTTTGGAAAAAAAGTGATCTTCTCGGCGAGTTAAGCATTTTGAGTAATTTACCGGTTGATTTCAGAGCGGCTTGCATGAAAATGTACTATTTCTTGCCACACATTCAGTTTGGAAAAAAAGTGATGATCTTGGCGAGTTAAGCAGTTTCAATAATTTGCCATTTGGTTTCAGAGCAGCTTAATTTAAATTTGCTATTTTTACCCAAACATTCGTTTGGGGAAAAAAAAGTGATTATCTCGGCGAGTCAAGCGTTTTGAGTAATGTTCCGGTTGGGGTCAGAGCGTCTTCCATGTAAATGTACTATTTCTTGCCACTCATTCATTTTGGAAAACAAGTCATTATCTCGGAGAGTTAGCATTTTCAATAATTGCCATTAAGTTTCAGAGCAGCTTGCATTTAAATTAGCAATTTTTCGCCAAACATTCGTTTTGGAAAGAAATTGATTTCCTCGTTAAGCATTTTGAGCAATGTACAGTTGGTTTTCAGAGCGTCTTGCATGAAAATGTACTACTTCTTGTCAGACATTAATTTTGGAAAAAAGTGATTATCTCGACTGGGTAAACATTTTTTATAATTTGACATTTGGTTTCAGAGCAGCTTGCATCTTAATTTGCTATTGTTTGCTATAATTGCTATTTTTTCCCAAACAATCATTTTGCGAAAAAAAGTGGTATGCTGAGTGTGCTGTGCATTTTCAGGAATTGGCCGGTTTGTTTCAGAGCATCGATCTTCACAATTAACTATTTTTTGGCAATCATTGATTTAGGGAAAAAAAGTGATTATCTCGGCGAGTTAACCATTTTGAGAAATTTTCTGTTTGTTTTCAGAGCAGCTTGCATTTTGTGCTAACAATTCGTTTTGGAAAAAAGTGATTATCTCGGCGAGTTAACCATTATGAGAAATTTTCCGTTTGGTTTCAGAGCAGCTTGCATCTAAAGTTACTATTTTGTGCTAACAATTTGTTTTGGAAAAAAGTGAATATCTCGGCGAGTTATTTTGAGTAATTTTCCTTATGGGGTCAGCTTGCATCAAAATTAACAATTTAATGCCTAATATTCATTTTGGGGAAAAAGTGATTATCTCGGCGAATGAACCATTTTGAGTAATTTTCCATTTCGGTTCAGAGCAGTTTGCATCTAAAGTAGCTAGTTTGTGCCAAACATTCATTTTGGAAAAAAGGTGATTTTCTCGGCGAGTTAAGCATTTTGAGTAATTTACAGGTTGATTTCAGAGCGGTTTGCATGAAAATGTACTATTTCTTGCCAAACATTCAGTTTGGAAAAAAAGTGATGATCTCGGCGAGTTAAGCAGTTTCAATAATTTGCCATTTGGTTTCAGAGCAGCTTGCATTTAAATTAGCAATTTTTCGCCAAACATTCGTTTTGGAAAGAAATTGATTTCCTCGTTAAGCATTTTGAGCAATGTACAGTTGGTTTTCAGAGCGTCTTGCATGAAAATGTACTATTTCTTGTCAAACATTAAATTTGGAAAAAAGTAATTATCTCGGCTGGGTAAACATTTTTAATAATTTGACATTTGGTTTCAGAGCAGCTTGCGTCTCAATTTGCTATTGTTTGCTATAATTGCTATTTTTTCCCAAACATTCATTTTGCGGAAAAAAGTGATCTTCTGAGTGTGCTGTGCATTTTCAGGAATTGGCCGGTTTGTTTCAGAGCATCGATCTTCACAAATAACTATTTTTTGGCAATCATTGATTTAGGAAAAAAAGTGATTATCTCGGCGAGTTAACCATTATGATAAATTTTCCGTTTGGTTTCAGAGCAGCTTGCATCTAAAGTTACTATTTTGTGCTAACAATTTGTTTTGGAAAAAAGTGAATATCTCGGCGAGTTATTTTGAGTAATTTTCCTTATGGGGTCAGCTTGCATCAAAATTAATAATTTAATGCCTAATATTCATTTTGGGGAAAAAGTGATCTCGGCGAATGAACAATGTTGAGTAATTTTCCATTTCGGTTCAGAGCAGTTTGCATTTAAAGTAGCTAGTTTGTGCCAAACATTCATTTTGGAAAAAAGTGATTTTCTCGGCGAGTTAAGCATTTTGAGTAATTTACCGGTTGATTTCAGAGCGTCTTGCATGAAAATGTACTATTTCTTGCCACACATTCATTTTGAAAAAAAAGTGATGATCTCGGCGAGTAAAGCATTTTCAATAATTTGCCATTTGGTTTCAGAGCAGCTTAATTTAAATTTCCTATTTTTTCCCAAACATTCGTTTTGGAAAGAAATTGATTATCTCGGCGAGTCAAGCATTTTGAGTAATTTTCCGTTTGGGGTCAGAGCGTCTTCCATGTAAATGTACTATTTCTTGCCACTCATTCAGTTTCGAAAACAAGTCATTATCTCGGCGAGTTAAGCCTTTTCAAATATTGCCATTTGGTTTCAGAGCAGCTTAATTTAAATTAGCTATTTTTTGCCAAACAGTCGTTTTGGAAAGAAAGTGATTTCCTCGTTAAGCATTTTGAGAAATGTACAGTTGGTTTTCAGAGCGTCTTGCATGAAAATGTACTATTTCTTGTCAAACATTAATTTTGGAAAAAAGTGATTATCTCGGCTGGGTAAACATTTTTAATAATTTGACATTTGGTTTCAGAGCAGCTTGCATCTCAATTTGCTATTGTTTGCTATAATTGCTATTTTTTCCCAAACATTCATTTTGCGGAAAAAAGTGATCTTCTGAGTGTGCTGTGCATTTTCAGGAATTGGCCGGTTTGTTTCAGAGCATCGATCTTCACAATTAACTATTTTTTGGCAATCATTGATTTAGGAAAAAAAGTGATTATCTCGGCGAGTTAACCATTTTGAGAAATTTTCCGTTTGTTTTCAGAGCAGCTTGCATCTAAAGTTACTATTTTGTGCTAACAATTCGTTTTGGAAAAAAGTGATTATCTCGGCGAGTTATTTTGAGTAATTTTCCTTATGCGGTCAGCTTGCATCAAAATTAACAATTTAATGCCTAATATTCATTTTGGGGGAAAAGTGATTATCTCGGCGAATGAACAATGTTGAGTAATTTTCCATTTCGGTTCAGAGCAGTTTGCATTTAAAGTAGCTAGTTTGTGCCAAACATTCATTTTGGAAAAAAGTGATTTTCTCGGCGAGTTAAGCATTCTGAGTAATTTACCGGTTGATTTCAGAGCGTCTTGCATGAAAATGTACTATTTCTTGCCACACATTCATTTTGAAAAAAAAGTGATGATCTCGGCGAGTTAAGCATTTTCAATAATTTGCCATTTGGTTTCAGAGCAGCTTAATTTAAATTTCCTATTTTTTCCCAAACATTCGTTTTGGAAAGAAATTGATTATCTCGGCGAGTCAAGCATTTTGAGTAATTTTCCGGTTGGGGTCAGAGCGTCTTCCATGTAAATGTACTATTTCTTGCCACTCATTCAGTTTCGAAAACAAGTCATTATCTCGGCGAGTTAAGCCTTTTCAAATATTGCCATTTGGTTTCAGAGCAGCTTAATTTAAATTAGCTATTTTTTGCCAAACAGTCGTTTTGGAAAGAAAGTGATTTCCTCGTTAAGCATTTTGAGAAATGTACAGTTGGTTTTCAGAGCGTCTTGCATGAAAATGTACTATTTCTTGTCAAACATTAATTTTGGAAAAAAGTGATTATCTCGGCTGGGTAAACATTTTTAATAATTTGACATTTGGTTTCAGAGCAGCTTGCATCTCAATTTGCTATTGTTTGCTATAATTGCTATTTTTTCCCAAACATTCATTTTGCGGAAAAAAGTGATCTTCTGAGTGTGCTGTGCATTTTCAGGAATTGGCCGGTTTGTTTCAGAGCATCGATCTTCACAATTAACTATTTTTTGGCAATCATTGATTTAGGAAAAAAAGTGATTATCTCGGCGAGTTAACCATTTTGAGAAATTTTCCGTTTGTTTTCAGAGCAGCTTGCATCTAAAGTTACTATTTTGTGCTAACAATTCGTTTTGGAAAAAAGTGATTATCTCGGCGAGTTATTTTGAGTAATTTTCCTTATGGGGTCAGCTTGCATCAAAATTAACAATTTAATGCCTAATATTCATTTTGGGGAAAAAGTTATTATCTCGGCGAATGAACCATTTTGAGTATTTTTCCATTTCGGTTCAGAGCAGTTTGCATCTAAAGTAGCTAGTTTGTGCCAAACATTCATTTTGGAAAAAAAGTGATCTTCTCGGCGAGTTAAGCATTTTGAGTAATTTACCGGTTGATTTCAGAGCGGCTTGCATGAAAATGTACTATTTCTTGCCACACATTCAGTTTGGAAAAAAAGTGATGATCTTGGCGAGTTAAGCAGTTTCAATAATTTGCCATTTGGTTTCAGAGCAGCTTAATTTAAATTTGCTATTTTTACCCAAACATTCGTTTGGGGAAAAAAAAGTGATTATCTCGGCGAGTCAAGCGTTTTGAGTAATGTTCCGGTTGGGGTCAGAGCGTCTTCCATGTAAATGTACTATTTCTTGCCACTCATTCATTTTGGAAAACAAGTCATTATCTCGGAGAGTTAGCATTTTCAATAATTGCCATTAAGTTTCAGAGCAGCTTGCATTTAAATTAGCAATTTTTCGCCAAACATTCGTTTTGGAAAGAAATTGATTTCCTCGTTAAGCATTTTGAGCAATGTACAGTTGGTTTTCAGAGCGTCTTGCATGAAAATGTACTATTTCTTGTCAAACATTAAATTTGGAAAAAAGTAATTATCTCGGCTGGGTAAACATTTTTAATAATTTGACATTTGGTTTCAGAGCAGCTTGCGTCTCAATTTGCTATTGTTTGCTATAATTGCTATTTTTTCCCAAACATTCATTTTGCGGAAAAAAGTGATCTTCTGAGTGTGCTGTGCATTTTCAGGAATTGGCCGGTTTGTTTCAGAGCATCGATCTTCACAAATAACTATTTTTTGGCAATCATTGATTTAGGAAAAAAAGTGATTATCTCGGCGAGTTAACCATTATGATAAATTTTCCGTTTGGTTTCAGAGCAGCTTGCATCTAAAGTTACTATTTTGTGCTAACAATTTGTTTTGGAAAAAAGTGAATATCTCGGCGAGTTATTTTGAGTAATTTTCCTTATGGGGTCAGCTTGCATCAAAATTAACAATTTAATGCCTAATATTCATTTTGGGGAAAAAGTGATTATCTCGGCGAATGAACAATGTTGAGTAATTTTCCATTTCGGTTCAGAGCAGTTTGCATTTAAAGTAGCTAGTTTGTGCCAAACATTCATTTTGGAAAAAAGTGATTTTCTCGGCGAGTTAAGCATTTTGAGTAATTTACCGGTTGATTTCAGAGCGTCTTGCATGAAAATGTACTATTTCTTGCCACACATTCATTTTGAAAAAAAAGTGATGATCTCGGCGAGTTAAGCATTTTCAATAATTTGCCATTTGGTTTCAGAGCAGCTTAATTTAAATTTCCTATTTTTTCCCAAACATTCGTTTTGGAAAGAAATTGATTATCTCGGCGAGTCAAGCATTTTGAGTAATTTTCCGTTTGGGGTCAGAGCGTCTTCCATGTAAATGTACTATTTCTTGCCACTCATTCAGTTTCGAAAACAAGTCATTATCTCGGCGAGTTAAGCCTTTTCAAATATTGCCATTTGGTTTCAGAGCAGCTTAATTTAAATTAGCTATTTTTTGCCAAACAGTCGTTTTGGAAAGAAAGTGATTTCCTCGTTAAGCATTTTGAGAAATGTACAGTTGGTTTTCAGAGCGTCTTGCATGAAAATGTACTATTTCTTGTCAAACATTAATTTTGGAAAAAAGTGATTATCTCGGCTGGGTAAACATTTTTAATAATTTGACATTTGGTTTCAGAGCAGCTTGCATCTCAATTTGCTATTGTTTGCTATAATTGCTATTTTTTCCCAAACATTCATTTTGCGGAAAAAAGTGATCTTCTGAGTGTGCTGTGCATTTTCAGGAATTGGCCGGTTTGTTTCAGAGCATCGATCTTCACAAATAACTATTTTTTGGCAATCATTGATTTAGGAAAAAAAGTGATTATCTCGGCGAGTTAACCATTTTGAGAAATTTTCCGTTTGTTTTCAGAGCAGCTTGCATCTAAAGTTACTATTTTGTGCTAACAATTTGTTTTGGAAAAAAGTGAATATCTCGGCGAGTTATTTTGAGTAATTTTCCTTATGGGGTCAGCTTGCATCAAAATTAACAATTTAATGCCTAATATTCATTTTGGGGAAAAAGTGATTATCTCGGCGAATGAACAATGTTGAGTAATTTTCCATTTCGGTTCAGAGCAGTTTGCATTTAAAGCAGCTAGTTTGTGCCAAACATTCATTTTGGAAAAAAGTGATTTTCTCGGCGAGTTAAGCATTTTGAGTAATTTACCGGTTGATTTCAGAGCGTCTTGCATGAAAATGTACTATTTCTTGCCACACATTCATTTTGAAAAAAAAGTGATGATCTCGGCGAGTTAAGCATTTTCAATAATTTGCCATTTGGTTTCAGAGCAGCTTAATTTAAATTTCCTATTTTTTCCCAAACATTCGTTTTGGAAAGAAATTGATTATCTCGGCGAGTCAAGCGTTTTGAGTAATGTTCCGGTTGGGGTCAGAGCGTCTTCCATGTAAATGTACTATTTCTTGCCACTCATTCAGTTTCGAAAACAAGTCATTATCTCGGCGAGTTAAGCCTTTTCAAATATTGCCATTTGGTTTCAGAGCAGCTTAATTTAAATTAGCTATTTTTTGCCAAACAGTCGTTTTGGAAAGAAAGTGATTTCCTCGTTAAGCATTTTGAGAAATGTACAGTTGGTTTTCAGAGCGTCTTGCATGAAAATGTACTATTTCTTGTCAAACATTAATTTTGGAAAAAAGTGATTATCTCGGCTGGGTAAACATTTTTAATAATTTGACATTTGGTTTCAGAGCAGCTTGCATCTCAATTTGCTATTGTTTGCTATAATTGCTATTTTTTCCCAAACATTCATTTTGCGGAAAAAAGTGATCTTCTGAGTGTGCTGTGCATTTTCAGGAATTGGCCGGTTTGTTTCAGAGCATCGATCTTCACAAATAACTATTTTTTGGCAATCATTGATTTAGGAAAAAAAGTGATTATCTCGGCGAGTTAACCATTTTGAGAAATTTTCCGTTTGTTTTCAGAGCAGCTTGCATCTAAAGTTACTATTTTGTGCTAACAATTTGTTTTGGAAAAAAGTGAATATCTCGGCGAGTTATTTTGAGTAATTTTCCTTATGGGGTCAGCTTGCATCAAAATTAACAATTTAATGCCTAATATTCATTTTGGGGAAAAAGTGATTATCTCGGCGAATGAACAATGTTGAGTAATTTTCCATTTCGGTTCAGAGCAGTTTGCATTTAAAGCAGCTAGTTTGTGCCAAACATTCATTTTGGAAAAAAGTGATTTTCTCGGCGAGTTAAGCATTTTGAGTAATTTACCGGTTGATTTCAGAGCGTCTTGCATGAAAATGTACTATTTCTTGCCACACATTCATTTTGAAAAAAAAGTGATGATCTCGGCGAGTTAAGCATTTTCAATAATTTGCCATTTGGTTTCAGAGCAGCTTAATTTAAATTTCCTATTTTTTCCCAAACATTCGTTTTGGAAAGAAATTGATTATCTCGGCGAGTCAAGCGTTTTGAGTAATGTTCCGGTTGGGGTCAGAGCGTCTTCCATGTAAATGTACTATTTCTTGCCACTCATTCAGTTTCGAAAACAAGTCATTATCTCGGAGAGTTAAGCCTTTTCAAATATTGCCATTTGGTTTCAGAGCAGCTTAATTTAAATTAGCTATTTTTTGCCAAACAGTCGTTTTGGAAAGAAAGTGATTTCCTCGTTAAGCATTTTGAGAAATGTACAGTTGGTTTTCAGAGCGTCTTGCATGAAAATGTACTATTTCTTGTCAAACATTAATTTTGGAAAAAAGTGATTATCTCGGCTGGGTAAACATTTTTAATAATTTGACATTTGGTTTCAGAGCAGCTTGCATCTCAATTTGCTATTGTTTGCTATAATTGCTATTTTTTCCCAAACATTCATTTTGCGGAAAAAAGTGATCTTCTGAGTGTGCTGTGCATTTTCAGGAATTGGCCGGTTTGTTTCAGAGCATCGATCTTCACAATTAACTATTTTTTGGCAATCATTGATTTAGGAAAAAAAGTGATTATCTCGGCGAGTTAACCATTTTGAGAAATTTTCCGTTTGTTTTCAGAGCAGCTTGCATCTAAAGTTACTATTTTGTGCTAACAATTCGTTTTGGAAAAAAGTGATTATCTCGGCGAGTTATTTTGAGTAATTTTCCTTATGCGGTCAGCTTGCATCAAAATTAACAATTTAATGCCTAATATTCATTTTGGGGGAAAAGTGATTATCTCGGCGAATGAACAATGTTGAGTAATTTTCCATTTCGGTTCAGAGCAGTTTGCATTTAAAGTAGCTAGTTTGTGCCAAACATTCATTTTGGAAAAAAGTGATTTTCTCGGCGAGTTAAGCATTCTGAGTAATTTACCGGTTGATTTCAGAGCGTCTTGCATGAAAATGTACTATTTCTTGCCACACATTCATTTTGAAAAAAAAGTGATGATCTCGGCGAGTTAAGCATTTTCAATAATTTGCCATTTGGTTTCAGAGCAGCTTAATTTAAATTTCCTATTTTTTCCCAAACATTCGTTTTGGAAAGAAATTGATTATCTCGGCGAGTCAAGCATTTTGAGTAATTTTCCGGTTGGGGTCAGAGCGTCTTCCATGTAAATGTACTATTTCTTGCCACTCATTCAGTTTCGAAAACAAGTCATTATCTCGGCGAGTTAAGCCTTTTCAAATATTGCCATTTGGTTTCAGAGCAGCTTAATTTAAATTAGCTATTTTTTGCCAAACAGTCGTTTTGGAAAGAAAGTGATTTCCTCGTTAAGCATTTTGAGAAATGTACAGTTGGTTTTCAGAGCGTCTTGCATGAAAATGTACTATTTCTTGTCAAACATTAATTTTGGAAAAAAGTGATTATCTCGGCTGGGTAAACATTTTTAATAATTTGACATTTGGTTTCAGAGCAGCTTGCATCTCAATTTGCTATTGTTTGCTATAATTGCTATTTTTTCCCAAACATTCATTTTGCGGAAAAAAGTGATCTTCTGAGTGTGCTGTGCATTTTCAGGAATTGGCCGGTTTGTTTCAGAGCATCGATCTTCACAATTAACTATTTTTTGGCAATCATTGATTTAGGAAAAAAAGTGATTATCTCGGCGAGTTAACCATTTTGAGAAATTTTCCGTTTGTTTTCAGAGCAGCTTGCATCTAAAGTTACTATTTTGTGCTAACAATTCGTTTTGGAAAAAAGTGATTATCTCGGCGAGTTATTTTGAGTAATTTTCCTTATGGGGTCAGCTTGCATCAAAATTAACAATTTAATGCCTAATATTCATTTTGGGGAAAAAGTTATTATCTCGGCGAATGAACCATTTTGAGTATTTTTCCATTTCGGTTCAGAGCAGTTTGCATCTAAAGTAGCTAGTTTGTGCCAAACATTCATTTTGGAAAAAAAGTGATCTTCTCGGCGAGTTAAGCATTTTGAGTAATTTACCGGTTGATTTCAGAGCGGCTTGCATGAAAATGTACTATTTCTTGCCACACATTCAGTTTGGAAAAAAAGTGATGATCTTGGCGAGTTAAGCAGTTTCAATAATTTGCCATTTGGTTTCAGAGCAGCTTAATTTAAATTTGCTATTTTTACCCAAACATTCGTTTGGGGAAAAAAAAGTGATTATCTCGGCGAGTCAAGCGTTTTGAGTAATGTTCCGGTTGGGGTCAGAGCGTCTTCCATGTAAATGTACTATTTCTTGCCACTCATTCATTTTGGAAAACAAGTCATTATCTCGGAGAGTTAGCATTTTCAATAATTGCCATTAAGTTTCAGAGCAGCTTGCATTTAAATTAGCAATTTTTCGCCAAACATTCGTTTTGGAAAGAAATTGATTTCCTCGTTAAGCATTTTGAGCAATGTACAGTTGGTTTTCAGAGCGTCTTGCATGAAAATGTACTACTTCTTGTCAGACATTAATTTTGGAAAAAAGTGATTATCTCGACTGGGTAAACATTTTTTATAATTTGACATTTGGTTTCAGATCAGCTTGCATCTTAATTTGCTATTGTTTGCTATAATTGCTATTTTTTCCCAAACAATCATTTTGCGAAAAAAAGTGGTATGCTGAGTGTGCTGTGCATTTTCAGGAATTGGCCGGTTTGTTTCAGAGCATCGATCTTCACATTTAACTATTTTTTGGCAATCATTGATTTAGGGAAAAAAAGTGATTATCTCGGCGAGTTAACCATTTTGAGAAATTTTCTGTTTGTTTTCAGAGCAGCTTGCATTTTGTGCTAACAATTCGTTTTGGAAAAAAGTGATTATCTCGGCGAGTTAACCATTATGAGAAATTTTCCGTTTGGTTTCAGAGCAGCTTGCATCTAAAGTTACTATTTTGTGCTAACAATTTGTTTTGGAAAAAAGTGAATATCTCGGCGAGTTATTTTGAGTAATTTTCCTTATGGGGTCAGCTTGCATCAAAATTAACAATTTAATGCCTAATATTCATTTTGGGGAAAAAGTGATTATCTCGGCGAATGAACCATTTTGAGTAATTTTCCATTTCGGTTCAGAGCAGTTTGCATCTAAAGTAGATAGTTTGTGCCAAACATTCATTTTGGAAAAAAGGTGATTTTCTCGGCGAGTTAAGCATTTTGAGTAATTTACAGGTTGATTTCAGAGCGGTTTGCATGAAAATGTACTATTTCTTGCCAAACATTCAGTTTGGAAAAAAAGTGATGATCTCGGCGAGTTAAGCAGTTTCAATAATTTGCCATTTGGTTTCAGAGCAGCTTGCATTTAAATTAGCAATTTTTCGCCAAACATTCGTTTTGGAAAGAAATTGATTTCCTCGTTAAGCATTTTGAGCAATGTACAGTTGGTTTTCAGAGCGTCTTGCATGAAAATGTACTATTTCTTGTCAAACATTAAATTTGGAAAAAAGTAATTATCTCGGCTGGGTAAACATTTTTAATAATTTGACATTTGGTTTCAGAGCAGCTTGCGTCTCAATTTGCTATTGTTTGCTATAATTGCTATTTTTTCCCAAACATTCATTTTGCGGGAAAAAGTGATCTTCTGAGTGTGCTGTGCATTTTCAGGAATTGGCCGGTTTGTTTCAGAGCATCGATCTTCACAAATAACTATTTTTTGGCAATCATTGATTTAGGAAAAAAAGTGATTATCTCGGCGAGTTAACCATTATGAGAAATTTTCCGTTTGGTTTCAGAGCAGCTTGCATCTAAAGTTACTATTTTGTGCTAACAATTTGTTTTGGAAAAAAGTGAATATCTCGGCGAGTTATTTTGAGTAATTTTCCTTATGGGGTCAGCTTGCATCAAAATTAACAATTTAATGCCTAATATTCATTTTGGGGAAAAAGTGATTATCTCGGCGAATGAACAATGTTGAGTAATTTTCCATTTCGGTTCAGAGCAGTTTGCATTTAAAGTAGCTAGTTTGTGCCAAACATTCATTTTGGAAAAAAGTGATTTTCTCGGCGAGTTAAGCATTTTGAGTAATTTACCGGTTGATTTCAGAGCGTCTTGCATGAAAATGTACTATTTCTTGCCACACATTCATTTTGAAAAAAAAGTGATGATCTCGGCGAGTTAAGCATTTTCAATAATTTGCCATTTGGTTTCAGAGCAGCTTAATTTAAATTTCCTATTTTTTCCCAAACATTCGTTTTGGAAAGAAATTGATTATCTCGGCGAGTCAAGCATTTTGAGTAATTTTCCGTTTGGGGTCAGAGCGTCTTCCATGTAAATGTACTATTTCTTGCCACTCATTCAGTTTCGAAAACAAGTCATTATCTCGGCGAGTTAAGCCTTTTCAAATATTGCCATTTGGTTTCAGAGCAGCTTAATTTAAATTAGCTATTTTTTGCCAAACAGTCGTTTTGGAAAGAAAGTGATTTCCTCGTTAAGCATTTTGAGAAATGTACAGTTGGTTTTCAGAGCGTCTTGCATGAAAATGTACTATTTCTTGTCAAACATTAATTTTGGAAAAAAGTGATTATCTCGGCTGGGTAAACATTTTTAATAATTTGACATTTGGTTTCAGAGCAGCTTGCATCTCAATTTGCTATTGTTTGCTATAATTGCTATTTTTTCCCAAACATTCATTTTGCGGAAAAAAAGTGATCTTCTGAGTGTGCTGTGCATTTTCAGGAATTGGCCGGTTTGTTTCAGAGCATCGATCTTCACAATTAACTATTTTTTGGCAATCATTGATTTAGGAAAAAAAGTGATTATCTCGGCGAGTTAACCATTTTGAGAAATTTTCCGTTTGTTTTCAGAGCAGCTTGCATCTAAAGTTACTATTTTGTGCTAACAATTCGTTTTGGAAAAAAGTGATTATCTCGGCGAGTTATTTTGAGTAATTTTCCTTATGGGGTCAGCTTGCATCAAAATTAACAATTTAATGCCTAATATTCATTTTGGGGAAAAAGTTATTATCTCGGCGAATGAACCATTTTGAGTATTTTTCCATTTCGGTTCAGAGCAGTTTGCATCTAAAGTAGCTAGTTTGTGCCAAACATTCATTTTGGAAAAAAAGTGATCTTCTCGGCGAGTTAAGCATTTTGAGTAATTTACCGGTTGATTTCAGAGCGGCTTGCATGAAAATGTACTATTTCTTGCCACACATTCAGTTTGGAAAAAAAGTGATGATCTTGGCGAGTTAAGCAGTTTCAATAATTTGCCATTTGGTTTCAGAGCAGCTTAATTTAAATTTGCTATTTTTACCCAAACATTCGTTTGGGGAAAAAAAAGTGATTATCTCGGCGAGTCAAGCGTTTTGAGTAATGTTCCGGTTGGGGTCAGAGCGTCTTCCATGTAAATGTACTATTTCTTGCCACTCATTCATTTTGGAAAACAAGTCATTATCTCGGAGAGTTAGCATTTTCAATAATTGCCATTAAGTTTCAGAGCAGCTTGCATTTAAATTAGCAATTTTTCGCCAAACATTCGTTTTGGAAATAAATTGATTTCCTCGTTAAGCATTTTGAGCAATGTACAGTTGGTTTTCAGAGCGTCTTGCATGAAAATGTACTACTTCTTGTCAGACATTAATTTTGGAAAAAAGTGATTATCTCGACTGGGTAAACATTTTTTATAATTTGACATTTGGTTTCAGAGCAGCTTGCATCTTAATTTGCTATTGTTTGCTATAATTGCTATTTTTTCCCAAACAATCATTTTGCGAAAAAAAGTGGTATGCTGAGTGTGCTGTGCATTTTCAGGAATTGGCCGGTTTGTTTCAGAGCATCGATCTTCACAATTAACTATTTTTTGGCAATCATTGATTTAGGAAAAAAAAGTGATTATCTCGGCGAGTTAACCATTTTGAGAAATTTTCCGTTTGTTTTCAGAGCAGCTTGCATTTTGTGCTAACAATTCGTTTTGGAAAAAAGTGATTATCTCGGCAAGTTATTTTGAGTAATTTTCCTTATGGGGGTCAGAGCAGCTTGCATCAAAATTAACAATTTAATGCCTAATATTCATTTTGGGGAAAAAGTGATTATCTCGGCGAATGAACCATTTTGAGTAATTTTCCATTTCGGTTCAGAGCAGTTTGCATCTAAAGTAGCTAGTTTGTGCCAAACATTCATTTTGGAAGAAATGTACAGTTGGTTTTCAGAACGTCTTGCATGAAAATGTACTATTTCTTGTCAAACATTAATTTTGGAAAAAATTGATTATCTCGGCTGGGTAAACATTTTTAATAATTTGGCATTTGGTTTCAGAGCAGCTTGCATCTCAATTTGCTATAATTGCTATTTTTTCCCAAACATTCATTTTGCGGAAAAAAGTGATCTTCTGAGTGTGCTGTGCATTTTCAGGAATTGGCCGGTTTGCTTCAGAGCATCGATCTTCACAATTAACTATTTTTTGGCAATCATTGATTAAGGGAAAAAAAATGATTATCTCGGCGAGTTAACCATTATGAGAAATTTTCCGTTTGTTTTCAGAGCAGCTTGCATCTAAAGTTACTATTTTGTGCTAACAATTCGTTTTGGGAAAAAGTGATTATCTCGGCGAGTTATTTTGAGTAATTTTCCTTATGGGGTCAGCTTGCATCAAAATTAACAATTTAATGCCTAATATTCATTTTGGGGAAAAAGTGATTATCTCGGCGAATGAACCATTTTGAGTAATTTTCCATTTCGGTTCAGAGCAGTTTGCATCTAAAGTAGCTAGTTTGTGCCAAACATTCATTTTGGAAAAAAGGTGATTTTCTCGGCGAGTTAAGCATTTTGAGTAATTTACAGGTTGATTTCAGAGCGGTTTGCATGAAAATGTACTATTTCTTGCCAAACATTCAGTTTGCAAAAAAAGTGATGATCTCGGCGAGTTAAGCAGTTTCAATAATTTGCCATTTGGTTTCAGAGCAGCTTGCATTTAAATTAGCAATTTTTCGCCAAACATTCGTTTTGGAAAGAAATTGATTTCCCCGTTAAGCATTTTCAGCAATGTACAGTTGGTTTTCAGAGCGTCTTGCATGAAAATGTACTATTTCTTGTCAAACATTAAATTTGGAAAAAAGTAATTATCTCGGCTGGGTAAATATTTTTAATAATTTGACATTTGGTTTCAGAGCAGCTTGCATCTCAATTTGCTATTGTTTGCTATAATTGCTATTTTTTCCCAAACATTCATTTTGCGGAAAAAAGTGATCTTCTGAGTGTGCTGTGCATTTTCAGGAATTGGCCGGTTTGTTTCAGAGCATCGATCTTCACAATTAACTATTTTTTGGCAATCATTGATTTAGGAAAAAAAGTGATTATCTCGGCGAGTTTACCATTATGAGAAATTTTCCGTTTGTTTTCAGAGCAGCTTGCATCTAAAGTTGCTATTTTGTGCTAACAATTCGTTTTGGGAAAAAGTGATTATCTCGGCGAGTTATTTTGAGTAATTTTCCTTATGGGGTCAGCTTGCATCAAAATTAACAATTTAATGCCTAATATTCATTTTGGGGAAAAAGTGATTATCTCGGCGAATGAACCATTTTGAGTAATTTTCCATTTCGGTTCAGAGCAGTTTGCATCTAAAGTAGCTAGTTTGTGCCAAACATTCATTTTGGACAAAAGGTGATTTTCTCGGCGAGTTAAGCATTTTGAGTAATTTACAGGTTGATTTCAGAGCGGTTTGCATGAAAATGTACTACTTCTTGCCAAACATTCAGTTTGGAAAAAAAGTGATGATCTCGGCGAGTTAAGCAGTTTCAATAATTTGCCATTTGGTTTCAGAGCAGCTTGCATTTAAATTAGCAATTTTTCGCCAAACATTCGTTTTGGAAAGAAATTGATTTCCTCGTTAAGCATTTTGAGCAATGTACAGTTGGTTTTCAGAGCGTCTTGCATGAAAATGTACTATTTCTTGTCAAAATTAAATTTGGAAAAAAGTAATTATCTCGGCTGGGTAAACATTTTTAATAATTTGACATTTGGTTTCAGAGCAGCTTGCGTCTCAATTTGCTATTGTTTGCTATAATTGCTATTTTTTCCCAAACATTCATTTTGCGGAAAAAAGTGATCTTCTGAGTGTGCTGTGCATTTTCAGGAATTGGCCGGTTTGTTTCAGAGCATCGATCTTCACAATTAACTATTTTTTGGCAATCATTGATTTAGGAAAAAAAGTGATTATCTCGGCGAGTTAACCATTATGAGAAATTTTCCGTTTGGTTTCAGAGCAGCTTGCATCTAAAGTTACTATTTTGTGCTAACAATTTGTTTTGGAAAAAAGTGAATATCTCGGCGAGTTATTTTGAGTAATTTTCCTTATGGGGTCAGCTTGCATCAAAATTAACAATTTAATGCCTAATATTCATTTTGGGGAAAAAGTGATTATCTCGGCGAATGAACAATGTTGAGTAATTTTCCATTTCGGTTCAGAGCAGTTTGCATTTAAAGTAGCTAGTTTGTGCCAAACATTCATTTTGGAAAAAAGTGATTTTCTCGGCGAGTTAAGCATTTTGAGTAATTTACCGGTTGATTTCAGAGCGTCTTGCATGAAAATGTACTATTTCTTGCCACACATTCATTTTGAAAAAAAAGTGATGATCTCGGCGAGTTAAGCATTTTCAATAATTTGCCATTTGGTTTCAGAGCAGCTTAATTTAAATTTCCTATTTTTTCCCAAACATTCGTTTTGGAAAGAAATTGATTATCTCGGCGAGTCAAGCATTTTGAGTAATTTTCCGGTTGGGGTCAGAGCGTCTTCCATGTAAATGTACTATTTCTTGCCACTCATTCAGTTTCGAAAACAAGTCATTATCTCGGCGAGTTAAGCCTTTTCAAATATTGCCATTTGGTTTCAGAGCAGCTTAATTTAAATTAGCTATTTTTTGCCAAACAGTCGTTTTGGAAAGAAAGTGATTTCCTCGTTAAGCATTTTGAGAAATGTACAGTTGGTTTTCAGAGCGTCTTGCATGAAAATGTACTATTTCTTGTCAAACATTAATTTTGGAAAAAAGTGATTATCTCGGCTGGGTAAATATTTTCAATAATTTGACATTTGGTTTCAGAGCAGCTTGCATCTCAATTTGCTATTGTTTGCTATAATTGCTATTTTTTCCCAAACATTCATTTTGCGGAAAAAAGTGATCTTCTGAGTGTGCTGTGCATTTTCAGGAATTGGCCGGTTTGTTTCAGAGCATCGATCTTCACAATTAACTATTTTTTGGCAATCATTGATTTAGGAAAAAAAGTGATTATCTCGGCGAGTTAACCATTTTGAGAAATTTTCCGTTTGTTTTCAGAGCAGCTTGCATCTAAAGTTACTATTTTGTGCTAACAATTCGTTTTGGAAAAAAGTGATTATCTCGGCGAGTTATTTTGAGTAATTTTCCTTATGGGGTCAGCTTGCATCAAAATTAACAATTTAATGCCTAATATTCATTTTGGGGAAAAAGTTATTATCTCGGCGAATGAACCATTTTGAGTATTTTTCCATTTCGGTTCAGAGCAGTTTGCATCTAAAGTAGCTAGTTTGTGCCAAACATTCATTTAGGACAAAAAGTGATCTTCTCGGCGAGTTAAGCATTTTGAGTAATTTACCGGTTGATTTCAGAGCGGCTTGCATGAAAATGTACTATTTCTTGCCACACATTCAGTTTGGAAAAAAAGTGATGATCTTGGCGAGTTAAGCAGTTTCAATAATTTGCCATTTGGTTTCAGAGCAGCTTAATTTAAATTTGCTATTTTTACCCAAACATTCGTTTGGGGAAAAAAAAGTGATTATCTCGGCGAGTCAAGCGTTTTGAGTAATGTTCCGGTTGGGGTCAGAGCGCCTTCCATGTAAATGTACTATTTCTTGCCACTCATTCATTTTGGAAAACAAGTCATTATCTCGGAGAGTTAGCATTTTCAATAATTGCCATTAAGTTTCAGAGCAGCTTGCATTTAAATTAGCAATTTTTCGCCAAACATTCGTTTTGGAAAGAAATTGATTTCCTCGTTAAGCATTTTGAGCAATGTACAGTTGGTTTTCAGAGCGTCTTGCATGAAAATGTACTACTTCTTGTCAGACATTAATTTTGGAAAAATGTGATTATCTCGACTGGGTAAACATTTTTTATAATTTGACATTTGGTTTCAGAGCAGCTTGCATCTTAATTTGCTATTGTTTGCTATAATTGCTATTTTTTCCCAAACAATCATTTTGCGAAAAAAAGTGGTATGCTGAGTGTGCTGTGCATTTTCAGGAATTGGCCGGTTTGTTTCAGAGCATCGATCTTCACAATTAACTATTTTTTGGCAATCATTGATTTAGGGGAAAAAAGTGATTATCTCGGCGAGTTAACCATTTTGAGAAATTTTCTGTTTGTTTTCAGAGCAGCTTGCATTTTGTGCTAACAATTCGTTTTGGAAAAAAGTGATTATCTCGGCGAGTTATTTTGAGTAATTTTCCTTATGGGGTCAGCTTGCATCAAAATTAACAATTTAATGCCTAATATTCATTTTGGGGGAAAAAGTGATTATCTCGGCGAATGAACCATTTTGATTAATTTTCCATTTCGGTTCAGAGCAGTTTGCATCTAAAGTAGCTAGTTTGTGCCAAACATTCATTTTGGAAAAAAGGTGATTTTCTCGGCGAGTTAAGCATTTTGAGTAATTTACAGGTTGATTTCAGAGCGGTTTGCATGAAAATGTACTATTTCTTGCCAAACATTCAGTTTGCAAAAAAAGTGATGATCTCGGCGAGTTAAGCAGTTTCAATAATTTGCCATTTGGTTTCAGAGCAGCTTGCATTTAAATTAGCAATTTTTCGCCAAACATTCGTTTTGGAAAGAAATTGATTTCCTCCTTCAGCATTTTGAGCAATGTACAGTTGGTTTTCAGAGCGTCTTGCATGAAAATGTACTATTTCTTGTCAAACATTAAATTTGGAAAAAAGTAATTATCTCGGCTGGGTAAACATTTTTAATAATTTGACATTTGGTTTCAGAGCAGCTTGCGTCTCAATTTGCTATTGTTTGCTATAATTGCTATTTTTTCCCAAACATTCATTTTGCGGAAAAAAGTGATCTTCTGAGTGTGCTGTGCATTTTCAGGAATTGGCCGGTTTGTTTCAGAGCATCGATCTTCACAATTAACTATTTTTTGGCAATCATTGATTTAGGAAAAAAAGTGATTATCTCGGCGAGTTAACCATTATGAGAAATTTTCCGTTTGGTTTCAGAGCAGCTTGCATCTAAAGTTACTATTTTGTGCTAACAATTTGTTTTGGAAAAAAGTGAATATCTCGGCGAGTTATTTTGAGTAATTTTCCTTATGGGGTCAGCTTGCATCAAAATTAACAATTTAATGCCTAATATTCATTTTGGGGAAAAAGTGATTATCTCGGCGAATGAACAATGTTGAGTAATTTTCCATTTCGGTTCAGAGCAGTTTGCATTTAAAGTAGCTAGTTTGTGCCATTCATTCATTTTGGAAAAAAGTGATTTTCTCGGCGAGTTAAGCATTTTGAGTAATTTACCGGTTGATTTCAGAGCGTCTTGCATGAAAATGTACTATTTCTTGCCACACATTCATTTTGAAAAAAAAGTGATGATCTCGGCGAGTTAAGCATTTTCAATAATTTGCCATTTGGTTTCAGAGCAGCTTAATTTAAATTTCCTATTTTTTCCCAAACATTCGTTTTGGAAAGAAATTGATTATCTCGGCGAGTCAAGCATTTTGAGTAATTTTCCGGTTGGGGTCAGAGCGTCTTCCATGTAAATGTACTATTTCTTGCCACTCATTCAGTTTCGAAAGCAAGTCATTATCTCGGCGAGTTAAGCCTTTTCAAATATTGCCATTTGGTTTCAGAGCAGCTTAATTTAAAGTAGCTATTTTTTGCCAAACAGTCGTTTTGGAAAGAAAGTGATTTCCTCGTTAAGCATTTTGAGAAATGTACAGTTGGTTTTCAGAGCGTCTTGCATGAAAATGTACTATTTCTTGTCAAACATTAATTTTGGAAAAAAGTGATTATCTCGGCTGGGTAAACATTTTTAATAATTTGACATTTGGTTTCAGAGCAGCTTGCATCTCAATTTGCTATTGTTTGTTATAATTGCTATTTTTTCCCAAACATTCATTTTGCGGAAAAGAAGTGATCTTCTGAGTGTGCTGTGCATTTTCAGGAATTGGCCGGTTTGTTTCAGAGCATCGATCTTCACAATTAACTATTTTTTGGCAATCATTGATTTAGGAAAAAGAGTGATTATCTCGGCGAGTTAAGCATTTTGAGAAATTTTCCGTTTGTTTTCAGAGCAGCTTGCATCTAAAGTAGCTAGTTTGTGCCAAACATTCATTTTGGGAAAAAAGTGATCTTCTCGGCGAGTTAAGCATTTTGAGTAATTTACCGGTTGATTTCAGAGCGGCTTGCATGAAAATGTACTATTTCTTGCCACACATTCAGTTTGGAAAAAAAGTGATGATCTTGGCGAGTTAAGCAGTTTCAATAATTTGCCATTTGGTTTCAGAGCAGCTCAATTTAAATTTGCTATTTTTACCCAAACATTCGTTTGGGGAAAAAAAAGTGATTATCTCGGCGAGTCAAGCGTTTTGAGTAATGTTCCGGTTGGGGTCAGAGCGTCTTCCATGTAAATGTACTATTTCTTGCCACTCATTCATTTTGGAAAACAAGTCATTATCTCGGAGAGTTAGCATTTTCAATAATTGCCATTAAGTTTCAGAGCAGCTTGCATTTAAATTAGCAATTTTTCGCCAAACATTCGTTTTGGAAAGAAATTGATTTCCTCGTTAAGCATTTTGAGCAATGTACAGTTGGTTTTCAGAGCGTCTTGCATGAAAATGTACTACTTCTTGTCAGACATTAATTTTGGAAAAAAGTGATTATCTCGACTGGGTAAACATTTTTTATAATTTGACATTTGGTTTCAGAGCAGCTTGCATCTTAATTTGCTATTGTTTGCTATAATTGCTATTTTTTCCCAAACAATCATTTTGCGAAAAAAAGTGGTATGCTGAGTGTGCTGTGCATTTTCAGGAATTGGCCGGTTTGTTTCAGAGCATCGATCTTCACAATTAACTATTTTTTGGCAATCATTGATTTAGGAAAAAAAAGTGATTATCTCGGCGAGTTAACCATTTTGAGAAATTTTCCGTTTGTTTTCAGAGCAGCTTGCATTTTGTGCTAACAATTCGTTTTGGAAAAAAGTGATTATCTCGGCAAGTTATTTTGAGTAATTTTCCTTATGGGGGTCAGAGCAGCTTGCATCAAAATTAACAATTTAATGCCTAATATTCATTTTGGGGAAAAAGTGATTATCTCGGCGAATGAACCATTTTGAGTAATTTTCCATTTCGGTTCAGAGCAGTTTGCATCTAAAGTAGCTAGTTTGTGCCAAACATTCATTTTGGAAGAAATGTACAGTTGGTTTTCAGAACGTCTTGCATGAAAATGTACTATTTCTTGTCAAACATTAATTTTGGAAAAAATTGATTATCTCGGCTGGGTAAACATTTTTAATAATTTGGCATTTGGTTTCAGAGCAGCTTGCATCTCAATTTGCTATAATTGCTATTTTTTCCCAAACATTCATTTTGCGGAAAAAAGTGATCTTCGGAGTGTGCTGTGCATTTTCAGGAATTGGCCGGTTTGCTTCAGAGCATCGATCTTCACAATTAACTATTTTTTGGCAATCATTGATTAAGGGGAAAAAAATGATTATCTCGGCGAGTTAACCATTATGAGAAATTTTCCGTTTGTTTTCAGAGCAGCTTGCATCTAAAGTTACTATTTTGTGCTAACAATTCGTTTTGGGAAAAAGTGATTATCTCGGCGAGTTATTTTGAGTAATTTTCCTTATGGGGTCAGCTTGCATCAAAATTAACAATTTAATGCCTAATATTCATTTTGGGGAAAAAGTGATTATCTCGGCGAATGAACCATTTTGAGTAATTTTCCATTTCGGTTCAGAGCAGTTTGCATCTAAAGTAGCTAGTTTGTGCCAAACATTCATTTTGGAAAAAAGGTGATTTTCTCGGCGAGTTAAGCATTTTGAGTAATTTACAGGTTGATTTCAGAGCGGTTTGCATGAAAATGTACTATTTCTTGCCAAACATTCAGTTTGGAAAAAAAGTGATGATCTCGGCGAGTTAAGCAGTTTCAATAATTTGCCATTTGGTTTCAGAGCAGCTTGCATTTAAATTAGCAATTTTTCGCCAAACATTCGTTTTGGAAAGAAATTGATTTCCTCCTTAAGCATTTTGAGCAATGTACAGTTGGTTTTCAGAGCGTCTTGCATGAAAATGTACTATTTCTTGTCAAACATTAAATTTGGAAAAAAGTAATTATCTCGGCTGGGTAAACATTTTTAATAATTTGACATTTGGTTTCAGAGCAGCTTGCGTCTCAATTTGCTATTGTTTGCTATAATTGCTATTTTTTCCCAAACATTCATTTTGCGGAAAAAAGTGATCTTCTGAGTGTGCTGTGCATTTTCAGGAATTGGCCGGTTTGCTTCAGAGCATCGATCTTCACAATTAACTATTTTTTGGCAATCATTGATTAAGGGAAAAAAAATGATTATCTCGGCGAGTTAACCATTATGAGAAATTTTCCGTTTGTTTTCAGAGCAGCTTGCATCTAAAGTTACTATTTTGTGCTAACAATTCGTTTTGGGAAAAAGTGATTATCTCGGCGAGTTATTTTGAGTAATTTTCCTTATGGGGTCAGCTTGCATCAAAATTAACAATTTAATGCCTAATATTCATTTTGGGGAAAAAGTGATTATCTCGGCGAATGAACCATTTTGAGTAATTTTCCATTTCGGTTCAGAGCAGTTTGCATCTAAAGTAGCTAGTTTGTGCCAAACATTCATTTTGGAAAAAAGGTGATTTTCTCGGCGAGTTAAGCATTTTGAGTAATTTACAGGTTGATTTCAGAGCGGTTTGCATGAAAATGTACTATTTCTTGCCAAACATTCAGTTTGGAAAAAAAGTGATGATCTCGGCGAGTTAAGCAGTTTCAATAATTTGCCATTTGGTTTCAGAGCAGCTTGCATTTAAATTAGCAATTTTTCGCCAAACATTCGTTTTGGAAAGAAATTGATTTCCTCCTTAAGCATTTTGAGCAATGTACAGTTGGTTTTCAGAGCGTCTTGCATGAAAATGTACTATTTCTTGTCAAACATTAAATTTGGAAAAAAGTAATTATCTCGGCTGGGTAAACATTTTTAATAATTTGACATTTGGTTTCAGAGCAGCTTGCGTCTCAATTTGCTGTTGTTTGCTATAATTGCTATTTTTTCCCAAACATTCATTTTGCGGAAAAAAGTGATCTTCTGAGTGTGCTGTGCATTTTCAGGAATTGGCCGGTTTGTTTCAGAGCATCGATCTTCACAATTAACTATTTTTTGGCAATCATTGATTTAGGAAAAAAAGTGATTATCTCGGCGAGTTAACCATTATGAGAAATTTTCC
This sequence comes from Scyliorhinus torazame, assembly GCF_047496885.1. NCBI lineage: Eukaryota > Metazoa > Chordata > Chondrichthyes > Carcharhiniformes > Scyliorhinidae > Scyliorhinus > Scyliorhinus torazame. The sequence goes on along the minus strand of NW_027308371.1, from coordinate 77,637 downwards.
GTTTGGTTTCAGAGCAGCTTGCATCTAAAGTTACTATTTTGTGCTAACAATTTGTTTTGGAAAAAAGTGATTATCTCGGCGAGTTATTTTGAGTAATTTTCCTTATGGGGTCAGCTTGCATCAAAATTAACAATTTAATGCCTAATATTCATTTTGGGGAAAAAGTTATTATCTCGGCGAATGAACCATTTTGAGTATTTTTCCATTTCGGTTCAGAGCAGTTTGCATCTAAAGTAGCTAGTTTGTGCCAAACATTCATTTTGGAAAAAAAGTGATCTTCTCGGCGAGTTAAGCATTTTGAGTAATTTACCGGTTGATTTCAGAGCGGCTTGCATGAAAATGTACTATTTCTTGCCACACATTCAGTTTGGAAAAAAAGTGATGATCTTGGCGAGTTAAGCAGTTTCAATAATTTGCCATTTGGTTTCAGAGCAGCTTAATTTAAATTTGCTATTTTTACCCAAACATTCGTTTGGGGAAAAAAAAGTGATTATCTCGGCGAGTCAAGCGTTTTGAGTAATGTTCCGGTTGGGGTCAGAGCGTCTTCCATGTAAATGTACAATTTCTTGCCACTCATTCATTTTGGAAAACAAGTCATTATCTCGGAGAGTTAGCATTTTCAATAATTGCCATTAAGTTTCAGAGCAGCTTGCATTTAAATTAGCAATTTTTCGCCAAACATTCGTTTTGGAAATAAATTGATTTCCTCGTTAAGCATTTTGAGCAATGTACAGTTGGTTTTCAGAGCGTCTTGCATGAAAATGTACTACTTCTTGTCAGACATTAATTTTGGAAAAAAGTGATTATCTCGACTGGGTAAACATTTTTTATAATTTGACATTTGGTTTCAGAGCAGCTTGCATCTTAATTTGCTATTGTTTGCTATAATTGCTATTTTTTCCCAAACAATCATTTTGCGAAAAAAAGTGGTATGCTGAGTGTGCTGTGCATTTTCAGGAATTGGCCGGTTTGTTTCAGAGCATCGATCTTCACAATTAACTATTTTTTGGCAATCATTGATTTAGGAAAAAAAAGTGATTATCTCGGCGAGTTAACCATTTTGAGAAATTTTCCGTTTGTTTTCAGAGCAGCTTGCATTTTGTGCTAACAATTCGTTTTGGAAAAAAGTGATTATCTCGGCAAGTTATTTTGAGTAATTTTCCTTATGGGGGTCAGAGCAGCTTGCATCAAAATTAACAATTTAATGCCTAATATTCATTTTGGGGAAAAAGTGATTATCTCGGCGAATGAACCATTTTGAGTAATTTTCCATTTCGGTTCAGAGCAGTTTGCATCTAAAGTAGCTAGTTTGTGCCAAACATTCATTTTGGAAGAAATGTACAGTTGGTTTTCAGAACGTCTTGCATGAAAATGTACTATTTCTTGTCAAACATTAATTTTGGAAAAAATTGATTATCTCGGCTGGGTAAACATTTTTAATAATTTGGCATTTGGTTTCAGAGCAGCTTGCATCTCAATTTGCTATAATTGCTATTTTTTCCCAAACATTCATTTTGCGGAAAAAAGTGATCTTCGGAGTGTGCTGTGCATTTTCAGGAATTGGCCGGTTTGCTTCAGAGCATCGATCTTCACAATTAACTATTTTTTGGCAATCATTGATTAAGGGAAAAAAAATGATTATCTCGGCGAGTTAACCATTATGAGAAATTTTCCGTTTGTTTTCAGAGCAGCTTGCATCTAAAGTTACTATTTTGTGCTAACAATTCGTTTTGGGAAAAAGTGATTATCTCGGCGAGTTATTTTGAGTAATTTTCCTTATGGGGTCAGCTTGCATCAAAATTAACAATTTAATGCCTAATATTCATTTTGGGGAAAAAGTGATTATCTCGGCGAATGAACCATTTTGAGTAATTTTCCATTTCGGTTCAGAGCAGTTTGCATCTAAAGTAGCTAGTTTGTGCCAAACATTCATTTTGGAAAAAAGGTGATTTTCTCGGCGAGTTAAGCATTTTGAGTAATTTACAGGTTGATTTCAGAGCGGTTTGCATGAAAATGTACTATTTCTTGCCAAACATTCAGTTTGCAAAAAAAGTGATGATCTCGGCGAGTTAAGCAGTTTCAATAATTTGCCATTTGGTTTCAGAGCAGCTTGCATTTAAATTAGCAATTTTTCGCCAAACATTCGTTTTGGAAAGAAATTGATTTCCTCGTTAAGCATTTTCAGCAATGTACAGTTGGTTTTCAGAGCGTCTTGCATGAAAATGTACTATTTCTTGTCAAACATTAAATTTGGAAAAAAGTAATTATCTCGGCTGGGTAAACATTTTTAATAATTTGACATTTGGTTTCAGAGCAGCTTGCATCTCAATTTGCTATTGTTTGCTATAATTGCTATTTTTTCCCAAACATTCATTTTGCGGAAAAAAGTGATCTTCTGAGTGTGCTGTGCATTTTCAGGAATTGGCCGGTTTGTTTCAGAGCATCGATCTTCACAATTAACTATTTTTTGGCAATCATTGATTTAGGAAAAAAAGTGATTATCTCGGCGAGTTAACCATTATGAGAAATTTTCCGTTTGTTTTCAGAGCAGCTTGCATCTAAAGTTACTATTTTGTGCTAACAATTCGTTTTGGGAAAAAGTGATTATCTCGGCGAGTTATTTTGAGTAATTTTCCTTATGGGGTCAGCTTGCATCAAAATTAACAATTTAATGCCTAATATTCATTTTGGGGAAAAAGTGATTATCTCGGCGAATGAACCATTTTGAGTAATTTTCCATTTCGGTTCAGAGCAGTTTGCATCTAAAGTAGCTAGTTTGTGCCAAACATTCATTTTGGACAAAAGGTGATTTTCTCGGCGAGTTAAGCATTTTGAGTAATTTACAGGTTGATTTCAGAGCGGTTTGCATGAAAATGTACTACTTCTTGCCAAACATCCAGTTTGGAAAAAAAGTGATGATCTCGGCGAGTTAAGCAGTTTCAATAATTTGCCATTTGGTTTCAGAGCAGCTTGCATTTAAATTAGCAATTTTTCGCCAAACATTCGTTTTGGAAAGAAATTGATTTCCTCCTTAAGCATTTTGAGCAATGTACAGTTGGTTTTCAGAGCGTCTTGCATGAAAATGTACTATTTCTTGTCAAAATTAAATTTGGAAAAAAGTAATTATCTCGGCTGGGTAAACATTTTTAATAATTTGACATTTGGTTTCAGAGCAGCTTGCGTCTCAATTTGCTATTGTTTGCTATAATTGCTATTTTTTCCCAAACATTCATTTTGCGGAAAAAAGTGATCTTCTGAGTGTGCTGTGCATTTTCAGGAATTGGCCGGTTTGTTTCAGAGCATCGATCTTCACAATTAACTATTTTTTGGCAATCATTGATTTAGGAAAAAAAGTGATTATCTCGGCGAGTTAACCATTATGAGAAATTTTCCGTTTGGTTTCAGAGCAGCTTGCATCTAAAGTTACTATTTTGTGCTAACAATTTGTTTTGGAAAAAAGTGAATATCTCGGCGAGTTATTTTGAGTAATTTTCCTTATGGGGTCAGCTTGCATCAAAATTAACAATTTAATGCCTAATATTCATTTTGGGGAAAAAGTGATTATCTCGGCGAATGAACAATGTTGAGTAATTTTCCATTTCGGTTCAGAGCAGTTTGCATTTAAAGTAGCTAGTTTGTGCCACACATTCATTTTGGAAAAAAGTGATTTTCTCGGCGAGTTAAGCATTTTGAGTAATTTACCGGTTGATTTCAGAGCGTCTTGCATGAAAATGTACTATTTCTTGCCACACATTCATTTTGAAAAAAAAGTGATGATCTCGGCGAGTTAAGCATTTTCAATAATTTGCCATTTGGTTTCAGAGCAGCTTAATTTAAATTTCCTATTTTTTCCCAAACATTCGTTTTGGAAAGAAATTGATTATCTCGGCGAGTCAAGCATTTTGAGTAATTTTCCGGTTGGGTCAGAGCGTCTTCCATGTAAATGTACTATTTCTTGCCACTCATTCAGTTTCGAAAACAAGTCATTATCTCGGCGAGTTAAGCCTTTTCAAATATTGCCATTTGGTTTCAGAGCAGCTTAATTTAAATTAGCTATTTTTTGCCAAACATGCGTTTTGGAAAGAAAGTGATTTCCTCGTTAAGCATTTTGAGAAATGTACAGTTGGTTTTCAGAGCGTCTTGCATGAAAATGTACTATTTCTTGTCAAACATTAATTTTGGAAAAAAGTGATTATCTCGGCTGGGTAAACATTTTTAATAATTTGACATTTGGTTTCAGAGCAGCTTGCATCTCAATTTGCTATTGTTTGCTATAATTGCTATTTTTTCCCAAACATTCATTTTGCGGAAAAAAGTGATCTTCTGAGTGTGCTGTGCATTTTCAGGAATTGGCCGGTTTGTTTCAGAGCATCGATCTTCACAATTAACTATTTTTTGGCAATCATTGATTTAGGAAAAAAAGTGATTATCTCGGCGAGTTAACCATTTTGAGAAATTTTCCGTTTGTTTTCAGAGCAGCTTGCATCTAAAGTTACTATTTTGTGCTAACAATTCGTTTTGGAAAAAAGTGATTATCTCGGCGAGTTATTTTGAGTAATTTTCCTTATGGGGTCAGCTTGCATCAAAATTAACAATTTAATGCCTAATATTCATTTTGGGGAAAAAGTTATTATCTCGGCGAATGAACCATTTTGAGTATTTTTCCATTTCGGTTCAGAGCAGTTTGCATCTAAAGTAGCTAGTTTGTGCCAAACATTCATTTTGGAAAAAAAGTGATCTTCTCGGCGAGTTAAGCATTTTGAGTAATTTACCGGTTGATTTCAGAGCGGCTTGCATGAAAATGTACTATTTCTTGCCACACATTCAGTTTGGAAAAAAAGTGATGATCTTGGCGAGTTAAGCAGTTTCAATAATTTGCCATTTGGTTTCAGAGCAGCTTAATTTAAATTTGCTATTTTTACCCAAACATTCGTTTGGGGAAAAAAAAGTGATTATCTCGGCGAGTCAAGCGTTTTGAGTAATGTTCCGGTTGGGGTCAGAGCGTCTTCCATGTAAATGTACTATTTCTTGCCACTCATTCATTTTGGAAAACAAGTCATTATCTCGGAGAGTTAGCATTTTCAATAATTGCCATTAAGTTTCAGAGCAGCTTGCATTTAAATTAGCAATTTTTCGCCAAACATTCGTTTTGGAAAGAAATTGATTTCCTCGTTAAGCATTTTGAGCAATGTACAGTTGGTTTTCAGAGCGTCTTGCATGAAAATGTACTACTTCTTGTCAGACATTAATTTTGGAAAAAAGTGATTATCTCGACTGGGTAAACATTTTTTATAATTTGACATTTGGTTTCAGAGCAGCTTGCATCTTAATTTGCTATTGTTTGCTATAATTGCTATTTTTTCCCAAACAATCATTTTGCGAAAAAAAGTGGTATGCTGAGTGTGCTGTGCATTTTCAGGAATTGGCCGGTTTGTTTCAGAGCATCGATCTTCACAATTAACTATTTTTTGGCAATCATTGATTTAGGGAAAAAAAGTGATTATCTCGGCGAGTTAACCATTTTGAGAAATTTTCTGTTTGTTTTCAGAGCAGCTTGCATTTTGTGCTAACAATTCGTTTTGGAAAAAAGTGATTATCTCGGCGAGTTATTTTGAGTAATTTTCCTTATGGGGTCAGCTTGCATCAAAATTAACAATTTAATGCCTAATATTCATTTTGGGGGAAAAAGTGATTATCTCGGCGAATGAACCATTTTGAGTAATTTTCCATTTCGGTTCAGAGCAGTTTGCATCTAAAGTAGCTAGTTTGTGCCAAACATTCATTTTGGAAAAAAAGTGATCTTCTCGGCGAGTTTAGCATTTTGAGTAATTTACCGGTTGATTTCAGAGCGGCTTGCATGAAAATGTACTATTTCTTGCCACACATTCAGTTTGGAAAAAAAGTGATGATCTTGGCGAGTTAAGCAGTTTCAATAATTTGCCATTTGGTTTCAGAGCAGCTTAATTTAAATTTGCTATTTTTACCCAAACATTCGTTTGGGGAAAAAAAAGTGATGATCTCGGCGAGTTAAGCAGTTTCAATAATTTGCCATTTGGTTTCAGAGCAGCTTGCATTTAAATTAGCAATTTTTCGCCAAACATTCGTTTTGGAAAGAAATTGATTTCCTCCTTAAGCATTTTGAGCAATGTACAGTTGGTTTTCAGAGCGTCTTGCATGAAAATGTACTATTTCTTGTCAAACATTAAATTTGGAAAAAAGTAATTATCTCGGCTGGGTAAACATTTTTAATAATTTGACATTTGGTTTCAGAGCAGCTTGCGTCTCAATTTGCTATTGTTTGCTATAATTGCTATTTTTTCCCAAACATTCATTTTGCGGAAAAAAGTGATCTTCTGAGTGTACTGTGCATTTTCAGGAATTGGCCGGTTTGTTTCAGAGCATCGATCTTCACAATTAACTATTTTTTGGCAATCATTGATTTAGGAAAAAAAGTGATTATCTCGGCGAGTTAACCATTATGAGAAATTTTCCGTTTGGTTTCAGAGCAGCTTGCATCTAAAGTTACTATTTTGTGCTAACAATTTGTTTTGGAAAAAAGTGAATATCTCGGCGAGTTATTTTGAGTAATTTTCCTTATGGGGTCAGCTTGCATCAAAATTAACAATTTAATGCCTAATATTCATTTTGGGGAAAAAGTGATTATCTCGGCGAATGAACAATGTTGAGTAATTTTCCATTTCGGTTCAGAGCAGTTTGCATTTAAAGTAGCTAGTTTGTGCCAAACATTCATTTTGGAAAAAAGTGATTTTCTCGGCGAGTTAAGCATTTTGAGTAATTTACCGGTTGATTTCAGAGCGTCTTGCATGAAAATGTACTATTTCTTGCCACACATTCATTTTGAAAAAAAAGTGATGATCTCGGCGAGTTAAGCATTTTCAATAATTTGCCATTTGGTTTCAGAGCAGCTTAATTTAAATTTCCTATTTTTTCCCAAACATTCGTTTTGGAAAGAAATTGATTATCTCGGCGAGTCAAGCATTTTGAGTAATTTTCCGGTTGGGGTCAGAGCGTCTTCCATGTAAATGTACTATTTCTTGCCACTCATTCAGTTTCGAAAACAAGTCATTATCTCGGCGAGTTAAGCCTTTTCAAATATTGCCATTTGGTTTCAGAGCAGCTTAATTTAAAGTAGCCAATTTTTGCCAAACAGTCGTTTTGGAAAGAAAGTGATTTCCTCGTTAAGCATTTTGAGAAATGTACAGTTGGTTTTCAGAGCGTCTTGCATGAAAATGTACTATTTCTTGTCAAACATTAATTTTGGAAAAAAGTGATTATCTCGGCTGGGTAAACATTTTTAATAATTTGACATTTGGTTTCAGAGCAGCTTGCATCTCAATTTGCTATTGTTTGCTATAATTGCTATTTTTTCCCAAACATTCATTTTGCGGAAAAAAAGTGATCTTCTGAGTGTGCTGTGCATTTTCAGGAATTGGCCGGTTTGTTTCAGAGCATCGATCTTCACAATTAACTATTTTTTGGCAATCATTGATTTAGGAAAAAAAGTGATTATCTCGGCGAGTTAACCATTTTGAGAAATTTTCCGTTTGTTTTCAGAGCAGCTTGCATCTAAAGTTACTATTTTGTGCTAACAATTCGTTTTGGAAAAAAGTGATTATCTCGGCGAGTTATTTTGAGTAATTTTCCTTATGGGGTCAGCTTGCATCAAAATTAACAATTTAATGCCTAATATTCATTTTGGGGAAAAAGTTATTATCTCGGCGAATGAACCATTTTGAGTATTTTTCCATTTCGGTTCAGAGCAGTTTGCATCTAAAGTAGCTAGTTTGTGCCAAACATTCATTTTGGAAAAAAAGTGATCTTCTCGGCGAGTTAAGCATTTTGAGTAATTTACCGGTTGATTTCAGAGCGGCTTGCATGAAAATGTACTATTTCTTGCCACACATTCAGTTTGGAAAAAAAGTGATGATCTTGGCGAGTTAAGCAGTTTCAATAATTTGCCATTTGGTTTCAGAGCAGCTCAATTTAAATTTGCTATTTTTACCCAAACATTCGTTTGGGGAAAAAAAAGTGATTATCTCGGCGAGTCAAGCGTTTTGAGTAATGTTCCGGTTGGGGTCAGAGCGTCTTCCATGTAAATGTACTATTTCTTGCCACTCATTCATTTTGGAAAACAAGTCATTATCTCGGAGAGTTAGCATTTTCAATAATTGCCATTAAGTTTCAGAGCAGCTTGCATTTAAATTAGCAATTTTTCGCCAAACATTCGTTTTGGAAAGAAATTGATTTCCTCGTTAAGCATTTTGAGCAATGTACAGTTGGTTTTCAGAGCGTCTTGCATGAAAATGTACTACTTCTTGTCAGACATTAATTTTGGAAAAAAGTGATTATCTCGACTGGGTAAACATTTTTTATAATTTGACATTTGGTTTCAGAGCAGCTTGCATCTTAATTTGCTATTGTTTGCTATAATTGCTATTTTTTCCCAAACAATCATTTTGCGAAAAAAAGTGGTATGCTGAGTGTGCTGTGCATTTTCAGGAATTGGCCGGTTTGTTTCAGAGCATCGATCTTCACAATTAACTATTTTTTGGCAATCATTGATTTAGGAAAAAAAAGTGATTATCTCGGCGAGTTAACCATTTTGAGAAATTTTCCGTTTGTTTTCAGAGCAGCTTGCATTTTGTGCTAACAATTCGTTTTGGAAAAAAGTGATTATCTCGGCAAGTTATTTTGAGTAATTTTCCTTATGGGGGTCAGAGCAGCTTGCATCAAAATTAACAATTTAATGCCTAATATTCATTTTGGGGAAAAAGTGATTATCTCGGCGAATGAACCATTTTGAGTAATTTTCCATTTCGGTTCAGAGCAGTTTGCATCTAAAGTAGCTAGTTTGTGCCAAACATTCATTTTGGAAGAAATGTACAGTTGGTTTTCAGAACGTCTTGCATGAAAATGTACTATTTCTTGTCAAACATTAATTTTGGAAAAAATTGATTATCTCGGCTGGGTAAACATTTTTAATAATTTGGCATTTGGTTTCAGAGCAGCTTGCATCTCAATTTGCTATAATTGCTATTTTTTCCCAAACATTCATTTTGCGGAAAAAAGTGATCTTCGGAGTGTGCTGTGCATTTTCAGGAATTGGCCGGTTTGCTTCAGAGCATCGATCTTCACAATTAACTATTTTTTGGCAATCATTGATTAAGGGAAAAAAATGATTATCTCGGCGAGTTAACCATTATGAGAAATTTTCCGTTTGTTTTCAGAGCAGCTTGCATCTAAAGTTACTATTTTGTGCTAACAATTCGTTTTGGGAAAAAGTGATTATCTCGGCGAGTTATTTTGAGTAATTTTCCTTATGGGGTCAGCTTGCATCAAAATTAACAATTTAATGCCTAATATTCATTTTGGGGAAAAAGTGATTATCTCGGCGAATGAACCATTTTGAGTAATTTTCCATTTCGGTTCAGAGCAGTTTGCATCTAAAGTAGCTAGTTTGTGCCAAACATTCATTTTGGAAAAAAGGTGATTTTCTCGGCGAGTTAAGCATTTTGAGTAATTTACAGGTTGATTTCAGAGCGGTTTGCATGAAAATGTACTATTTCTTGCCAAACATTCAGTTTGGAAAAAAAGTGATGATCTCGGCGAGTTAAGCAGTTTCAATAATTTGCCATTTGGTTTCAGAGCAGCTTGCATTTAAATTAGCAATTTTTCGCCAAACATTCGTTTTGGAAAGAAATTGATTTCCTCCTTAAGCATTTTGAGCAATGTACAGTTGGTTTTCAGAGCGTCTTGCATGAAAGTGTACTATTTCTTGTCAAACATTAAATTTGGAAAAAAGTAATTATCTCGGCTGGGTAAACATTTTTAATAATTTGACATTTGGTTTCAGAGCAGCTTGCGTCTCAATTTGCTATTGTTTGCTATAATTGCTATTTTTTCCCAAACATTCATTTTGCGGAAAAAAGTGATCTTCTGAGTGTGCTGTGCATTTTCAGGAATTGGCCGGTTTGTTTCAGAGCATCGATCTTCACAATTAACTATTTTGTGGCAATCATTGATTTAGGAAAAAAAGTGATTATCTCGGCGAGTTAACCATTATGAGAAATTTTCCGTTTGGTTTCAGAGCTGCTTGCATCTAAAGTTACTATTTTGTGCTAACAATTTGTTTTGGAAAAAAGTGAATATCTCGGCGAGTTATTTTGAGTAATTTTCCTTATGGGGTCAGCTTGCATCAAAATTAACAATTTAATGCCTAATATTCATTTTGGGGAAAAAGTGATTATCTCGGCGAATGAACAATGTTGAGTAATTTTCCATTTCGGTTCAGAGCAGTTTGCATTTAAAGTAGCTAGTTTGTGCCAAACATTCATTTTGGAAAAAAGTGATTTTCTCGGCGAGTTAAGCATTTTGAGTAATTTACCGGTTGATTTCAGAGCGTCTTGCATGAAAATGTACTATTTCTTGCCACACATTCATTTTGAAAAAAAAGTGATGATCTCGGCGAGTTAAGCATTTTCAATAATTTGCCATTTGGTTTCAGAGCAGCTTAATTTAAATTTCCTATTTTTTCCCAAACATTCGTTTTGGAAAGAAATTGATTATCTCGGCGAGTCAAGCATTTTGAGTAATTTTCCGGTTGGGGTCAGAGCGTCTTCCATGTAAATGTACTATTTCTTGCCACTCATTCAGTTTCGAAAACAAGTCATTATCTCGGCGAGCTAAGCCTTTTCAAATATTGCCATTTGGTTTCAGAGCAGCTTAATTTAAATTAGCTATTTTTTGCCAAACAGTCGTTTTGGAAAGAAAGTGATTTCCTCGTTAAGCATTTTGAGAAATGTACAGTTGGTTTTCAGAGCGTCTTGCATGAAAATGTACTACTTCTTGTCAGACATTAATTTTGGAAAAAAGTGATTATCTCGACTGGGTAAACATTTTTTATAATTTGACATTTGGTTTCAGAGCAGCTTGCATCTTAATTTGCTATTGTTTGCTATAATTGCTATTTTTTCCCAAACAATCATTTTGCGAAAAAAAGTGGTATGCTGAGTGTGCTGTGCATTTTCAGGAATTGGCCGGTTTGTTTCAGAGCATCGATCTTCACAATTAACTATTTTTTGGCAATCATTGATTCAGGAAAAAAAAGTGATTATCTCGGCGAGTTAACCATTTTGAGAAATTTTCCGTTTGTTTTCAGAGCAGCTTGCATTTTGTGCTAACAATTCGTTTTGGAAAAAAGTGATTATCTCGGCAAGTTATTTTGAGTAATTTTCCTTATGGGGGTCAGAGCAGCTTGCATCAAAATTAACAATTTAATGCCTAATATTCATTTTGGGGAAAAAGTGATTATCTCGGCGAATGAACCATTTTGAGTAATTTTCCATTTCGGTTCAGAGCAGTTTGCATCTAAAGTAGCTAGTTTGTGCCAAACATTCATTTTGGAAGAAATGTACAGTTGGTTTTCAGAACGTCTTGCATGAAAATGTACTATTTCTTGTCAAACATTAATTTTGGAAAAAATTGATTATCTCGGCTGGGTAAACATTTTTAATAATTTGGCATTTGGTTTCAGAGCAGCTTGCATCTCAATTTGCTATAATTGCTATTTTTTCCCAAACATTCATTTTGCGGAAAAAAGTGATCTTCGGAGTGTGCTGTGCATTTTCAGGAATTGGCCGGTTTGCTTCAGAGCATCGATCTTCACAATTAACTATTTTTTGGCAATCATTGATTAAGGGAAAAAAAATGATTATCTCGGCGAGTTAACCATTATGAGAAATTTTCCGTTTGTTTTCAGAGCAGCTTGCATCTAAAGTTACTATTTTGTGCTAACAATTCGTTTTGGGAAAAAGTGATTATCTCGGCGAGTTATTTTGAGTAATTTTCCTTATGGGGTCAGCTTGCATCAAAATTAACAATTTAATGCCTAATATTCATTTTGGGGAAAAAGTGATTATCTCGGCGAATGAACCATTTTGAGTAATTTTCCATTTCGGTTCAGAGCAGTTTGCATCTAAAGTAGCTAGTTTGTGCCAAACATTCATTTTGGAAAAAAGGTGATTTTCTCGGCGAGTTAAGCATTTTGAGTAATTTACAGGTTGATTTCAGAGCGGTTTGCATGAAAATGTACTATTTCTTGCCAAACATTCAGTTTGGAAAAAAAGTGATGATCTCGGCGAGTTAAGCAGTTTCAATAATTTGCCATTTGGTTTCAGAGCAGCTTGCATTTAAATTAGCAATTTTTCGCCAAACATTCGTTTTGGAAAGAAATTGATTTCCTCCTTAAGCATTTTGAGCAATGTACAGTTGGTTTTCAGAGCGTCTTGCATGAAAGTGTACTATTTCTTGTCAAACATTAAATTTGGAAAAAAGTAATTATCTCGGCTGGGTAAACATTTTTAATAATTTGACATTTGGTTTCAGAGCAGCTTGCGTCTCAATTTGCTATTGTTTGCTATAATTGCTATTTTTTCCCAAACATTCATTTTGCGGAAAAAAGTGATCTTCTGAGTGTGCTGTGCATTTTCAGGAATTGGCCGGTTTGTTTCAGAGCATCGATCTTCACAATTAACTATTTTGTGGCAATCATTGATTTAGGAAAAAAAGTGATTATCTCGGCGAGTTAACCATTATGAGAAATTTTCCGTTTGGTTTCAGAGCTGCTTGCATCTAAAGTTACTATTTTGTGCTAACAATTTGTTTTGGAAAAAAGTGAATATCTCGGCGAGTTATTTTGAGTAATTTTCCTTATGGGGTCAGCTTGCATCAAAATTAACAATTTAATGCCTAATATTCATTTTGGGGAAAAAGTGATTATCTCGGCGAATGAACAATGTTGAGTAATTTTCCATTTCGGTTCAGAGCAGTTTGCATTTAAAGTAGCTAGTTTGTGCCAAACATTCATTTTGGAAAAAAGTGATTTTCTCGGCGAGTTAAGCATTTTGAGTAATTTACCGGTTGATTTCAGAGCGTCTTGCATGAAAATGTACTATTTCTTGCCACACATTCATTTTGAAAAAAAAGTGATGATCTCGGCGAGTTAAGCATTTTCAATAATTTGCCATTTGGTTTCAGAGCAGCTTAATTTAAATTTCCTATTTTTTCCCAAACATTCGTTTTGGAAAGAAATTGATTATCTCGGCGAGTCAAGCATTTTGAGTAATTTTCCGGTTGGGGTCAGAGCGTCTTCCATGTAAATGTACTATTTCTTGCCACTCATTCAGTTTCGAAAACAAGTCATTATCTCGGCGAGCTAAGCCTTTTCAAATATTGCCATTTGGTTTCAGAGCAGCTTAATTTAAATTAGCTATTTTTTGCCAAACAGTCGTTTTGGAAAGAAAGTGATTTCCTCGTTAAGCATTTTGAGAAATGTACAGTTGGTTTTCAGAGCGTCTTGCATGAAAATGTACTATTTCTTGTCAAACATTAATTTTGGAAAAAAGTGATTATCTCGGCTGGGTAAACATTTTTAATAATTTGACATTTGGTTTCAGAGCAGCTTGCATCTCAATTTGCTATTGTTTGCTATAATTGCTATTTTTTCCCAAACATTCATTTTGCGGAAAAAAGTGATCTTCTGAGTGTGCTGTGCATTTTCAGGAATTGGCCGGTTTGTTTCAGAGCATCGATCTTCACAATTAACTATTTTTTGGCAATCATTGATTTAGGAAAAAAAGTGATTATCTCGGCGAGTTAACCATTTTGAGAAATTTGCCGTTTGTTTTCAGAGCAGCTTGCATCTAAAGTTACTATTTTGTGCTAACAATTCGTTTTGGAAAAAAGTGATTATCTCGGCGAGTTATTTTGAGTACTTTTCCTTATGGGGTCAGCTTGCATCAAAATTAACAATTTAATGCCTAATATTCATTTTGGGGAAAAAGTGATTATCTCGGCGAATGAACAATTTTGAGTAATTTTCCATTTCGGTTCAGAGCAGTTTGCATCTAAAGTAGCTAGTTTGTGCCAAACATTCATTTTGGAAAAAAGGTGATTTTCTCGGCGAGTTAAGCATTTTGAGTAATTTACAGGTTGATTTCAGAGCGGTTTGCATGAAAATGTACTATTTCTTGCCAAACATTCAGTTTGGAAAAAAAGTGATGATCTCGGCGAGTTAAGCAGTTTCAATAATTTGCCATTTGGTTTCAGAGCAGCTTAATTTAAATTTGCTATTTTTACCCAAACATTCGTTTGGGGAAAAAAAAGTGATTATCTCGGCGAGTAAAGCATTTTGAGTAATGTTCCGGTTGGGGTCAGAGCGTCTTCCATGTAAATGGACTATTTCTTGCCACTCATTCAGTTTGGGAAACAAGTCATTATCTCGGAGAGTTAGCATTTTCAATAATTGCCATTAACTTTCAGAGCAGCTTGCATTTAAATTAGCAATTTTTCGCCAAACATTCGTTTTGGAAAGAAATTGATTTCCTCGTTAAGCATTTTGAGCAATGTACAGTTGGTTTTCAGAGCGTCTTGCATGAAAATGTACTATTTCTTGTCAAACATTAAATTTGGAAAAAAGTAATTATCTCGGCTGGGTAAACATTTTTAATAATTTGACATTTGGTTTCAGAGCAGCTTGCATCTCAATTTGCTATTGTTTGCTATAATTGCTATTTTTTCCCAAACATTCATTTTGCGGAAAAAAGTGATCTTCTGAGTGTGCTGTGCATTTTCAGGAATTGGCCGGTTTGTTTCAGAGCATCGATCTTCACAATTAACTATTTTTTGGCAATCATTGATTTAGGAAAAAAAGTGATTATCTCGGCGAGTTAACCATTATGAGAAATTTTCCGTTTGGTTTCAGAGCAGCTTGCATCTAAAGTTACTATTTTGTGCTAACAATTTGTTTTGGAAAAAAGTGAATATTTCGGCGAGTTATTTTGAGTAATTTTCCTTATGGGGTCAGCTTGCATCAAAATTAACAATTTAATGCCTAATATTCATTTTGGGGAAAAAGTGATTATCTCGGCGAATGAACAATGTTGAGTAATTTTCCATTTCGGTTCAGAGCAGTTTGCATTTAAAGTAGCTAGTTTGTGCCAAACATTCATTTTGGAAAAAAGTGATTTTCTCGGCGAGTTAAGCATTCTGAGTAATGTACCGGTTGATTTCAGAGCGTCTTGCATGAAAATGTACTATTTCTTGCCACACATTCATTTTGAAAAAAAAGTGATGATCTCGGCGAGTTAAGCATTTTCAATAATTTGCCATTTGGTTTCAGAGCAGCTTAATTTAAATTTCCTATTTTTTCCCAAACATTCGTTTTGGAAAGAAATTGATTATCTCGGCGAGTCAAGCATTTTGAGTAATTTTCCGGTTGGGGTCAGAGCGTCTTCCATGTAAATGTACTATTTCTTGCCACTCATTCAGTTTCGAAAACAAGTCATTATCTCGGCGAGTTAAGCCTTTTCAAATATTGCCATTTGGTTTCAGAGCAGCTTAATTTAAATTAGCTATTTTTTGCCAAACAGTCGTTTTGGAAAGAAAGTGATTTCCTCGTTAAGCATTTTGAGAAATGTACAGTTGGTTTTCAGAGCGTCTTGCATGAAAATGTACTATTTCTTGTCAAACATTAATTTTGGAAAAAAGTGATTATCTCGGCTGGGTAAACATTTTTAATAATTTGACATTTGGTTTCAGAGCAGCTTGCATCTCAATTTGCTATTGTTTGCTATAATTGCTATTTTTTCCCAAACATTCATTTTGCGGAAAAAAGTGATCTTCTGAGTGTGCTGTGCATTTTCAGGAATTGGCCGGTTTGTTTCAGAGCATCGATCTTCACAATTAACTATTTTTTGGCAATCATTGATTTAGGAAAAAAAGTGATTATCTCGGCGAGTTAACCATTTTGAGAAATTTTCCGTTTGTTTTCAGAGCAGCTTGCATCTAAAGTTACTATTTTGTGCTAACAATTCGTTTTGGAAAAAAGTGATTATCTCGGCGAGTTATTTTGAGTAATTTTCCTTATGCGGTCAGCTTGCATCAAAATTAACAATTTAATGCCTAATATTCATTTTGGGGAAAAAGTGATTATCTCGGCGAATGAACAATGTTGAGTAATTTTCCATTTCGGTTCAGAGCAGTTTGCATTTAAAGTAGCTAGTTTGTGCCAAACATTCATTTCGGAAAAAAGTGATTTTCTCGGCGAGTTAAGCATTCTGAGTAATTTACCGGTTGATTTCAGAGCGTCTTGCATGAAAATGTACTATTTCTTGCCACACATTCATTTTGAAAAAAAAGTGATGATCTCGGCGAGTTAAGCATTTTCAATAATTTGCCATTTGGTTTCAGAGCAGCTTAATTTAAATTTCCTATTTTTTCCCAAACATTCGTTTTGGAAAGAAATTGATTATCTCGGCGAGTCAAGCATTTTGAGTAATTTTCCGGTTGGGGTCAGAGCGTCTTCCATGTAAATGTACTATTTCTTGCCACTCATTCATTTTGGAAAACAAGTCATTATCTCGGAGAGTTAGCATTTTCAATAATTGCCATTAAGTTTCAGAGCAGCTTGCATTTAAATTAGCAATTTTTCGCCAAACATTCGTTTTGGAAAGAAATTGATTTCCTCGTTAAGCATTTTGAGCAATGTACAGTTGGTTTTCAGAGCGTCTTGCATGAAAATGTACTACTTCTTGTCAGACATTAATTTTGGAAAAAAGTGATTATCTCGACTGGGTAAACATTTTTTATAATTTGACATTTGGTTTCAGAGCAGCTTGCATCTTAATTTGCTATTGTTTGCTATAATTGCTATTTTTTCCCAAACAATCATTTTGCGAAAAAAAGTGGTATGCTGAGTGTGCTGTGCATTTTCAGGAATTGGCCGTTTTGTTTCAGAGCATCGATCTTCACAATTAACTATTTTTTGGCAATCATTGATTTAGGAAAAAAAAGTGATTATCTCGGCGAGTTAACCATTTTGAGAAATTTTCCGTTTGTTTTCAGAGCAGCTTGCATTTTGTGCTAACAATTCGTTTTGGAAAAAAGTGATTATCTCGGCAAGTTATTTTGAGTAATTTTCCTTATGGGGGTCAGAGCAGCTTGCATCAAAATTAACAATTTAATGCCTAATATTCATTTTGGGGAAAAAGTGATTATCTCGGCGAATGAACCATTTTGAGTAATTTTCCATTTCGGTTCAGAGCAGTTTGCATCTAAAGTAGCTAGTTTGTGCCAAACATTCATTTTGGAAGAAATGTACAGTTGGTTTTCAGAACGTCTTGCATGAAAATGTACTATTTCTTGTCAAACATTAATTTTGGAAAAAATTGATTATCTCGGCTGGGTAAACATTTTTAATAATTTGGCATTTGGTTTCAGAGCAGCTTGCATCTCAATTTGCTATAATTGCTATTTTTTCCCAAACATTCATTTTGCGGAAAAAAGTGATCTTCGGAGTGTGCTGTGCATTTTCAGGAATTGGCTGGTTTGCTTCAGAGCATCGATCTTCACAATTAACTATTTTTTGGCAATCATTGATTAAGGGAAAAAAAATGATTATCTCGGCGAGTTAACCATTATGAGAAATTTTCCGTTTGTTTTCAGAGCAGCTTGCATCTAAAGTTACTATTTTGTGCTAACAATTCGTTTTGGGAAAAAGTGATTATCTCGGCGAGTTATTTTGAGTAATTTTCCTTATGGGGTCAGCTTGCATCAAAATTAACAATTTAATGCCTAATATTCATTTTGGGGAAAAAGTGATTATCTCGGCGAATGAACAATGTTGAGTAATTTTCCATTTCGGTTCAGAGCAGTTTGCATTTAAAGTAGCTAGTTTGTGCCAAACATTCATTTTGGAAAAAAGTGATTTTCTCGGCGAGTTAAGCATTCTGAGTAATTTACCGGTTGATTTCAGAGCGTCTTGCATGAAAATGTACTATTTCTTGCCACACATTCATTTTGAAAAAAAAGTGATGATCTCGGCGAGTTAAGCATTTTCAATAATTTGCCATTTGGTTTCAGAGCAGCTTAATTTAAATTTCCTATTTTTTCCCAAACATTCGTTTTGGAAAGAAATTGATTATCTCGGCGAGTCAAGCATTTTGAGTAATTTTCCGGTTGGGGTCAGAGCGTCTTCCATGTAAATGTACTATTTCTTGCCACTCATTCAGTTTCGAAAACAAGTCATTATCTCGGCGAGTTAAGCCTTTTCAAATATTGCCATTTGGTTTCAGAGCAGCTTAATTTAAATTAGCTATTTTTTGCCAAACAGTCGTTTTGGAAAGAAAGTGATTTCCTCGTTAAGCATTTTGAGAAATGTACAGTTGGTTTTCAGAGCGTCTTGCATGAAAATGTACTATTTCTTGTCAAACATTAATTTTGGAAAAAAGTGATTATCTCGGCTGGATAAACATTTTTAATAATTTGACATTTGGTTTCAGAGCAGCTTGCATCTCAATTTGCTATTGTTTGCTATAATTGCTATTTTTTCCCAAACATTCATTTTGCGGAAAAAAGTGATCTTCTGAGTGTGCTGTGCATTTTCAGGAATTGGCCGGTTTGTTTCAAAGCATCGATCTTCACAATTAACTATTTTTTGGCAATCATTGATTTAGGAAAAAAATTGATTATCTCGGCGAGTCAAGCATTTTGAGTAATTTTCCGGTTGGGGTCAGAGCGTCTTCCATGTAAATGTACTATTTCTTGCCACTCATTCATTTTGGAAAACAAGTCATTATCTCGGAGAGTTAGCATTTTCAATAATTGCCATTAAGTTTCAGAGCAGCTTGCATTTAAATTAGCAATTTTTCGCCAAACATTCGTTTTGGAAAGAAATTGATTTCCTCGTTAAGCATTTTGAGCAATGTACAGTTGGTTTTCAGAGCGTCTTGCATGAAAATGTACTACTTCTTGTCAGACATTAATTTTGGAAAAAAGTGATTATCTCGACTGGGTAAACATTTTTTATAATTTGACATTTGGTTTCAGAGCAGCTTGCATCTTAATTTGCTATTGTTTGCTATAATTGCTATTTTTTCCCAAACAATCATTTTGCGAAAAAAAGTGGTATGCTGAGTGTGCTGTGCATTTTCAGGAATTGGCCGTTTTGTTTCAGAGCATCGATCTTCACAATTAACTATTTTTTGGCAATCATTGATTTAGGAAAAAAAAGTGATTATCTCGGCGAGTTAACCATTTTGAGAAATTTTCCGTTTGTTTTCAGAGCAGCTTGCATTTTGTGCTAACAATTCGTTTTGGAAAAAAGTGATTATCTCGGCAAGTTATTTTGAGTAATTTTCCTTATGGGGGTCAGAGCAGCTTGCATCAAAATTAACAATTTAATGCCTAATATTCATTTTGGGGAAAAAGTGATTATCTCGGCGAATGAACCATTTTGAGTAATTTTCCATTTCGGTTCAGAGCAGTTTGCATCTAAAGTAGCTAGTTTGTGCCAAACATTCATTTTGGAAGAAATGTACAGTTGGTTTTCAGAACGTCTTGCATGAAAATGTACTATTTCTTGTCAAACATTAATTTTGGAAAAAATTGATTATCTCGGCTGGGTAAACATTTTTAATAATTTGGCATTTGGTTTCAGAGCAGCTTGCATCTCAATTTGCTATAATTGCTATTTTTTCCCAAACATTCATTTTGCGGAAAAAAGTGATCTTCGGAGTGTGCTGTGCATTTTCAGGAATTGGCCGGTTTGCTTCAGAGCATCGATCTTCACAATTAACTATTTTTTGGCAATCATTGATTAAGGGAAAAAAAATGATTATCTCGGCGAGTTAACCATTATGAGAAATTTTCCGTTTGTTTTCAGAGCAGCTTGCATCTAAAGTTACTATTTTGTGCTAACAATTCGTTTTGGGAAAAAGTGATTATCTCGGCGAGTTATTTTGAGTAATTTTCCTTATGGGGTCAGCTTGCATCAAAATTAACAATTTAATGCCTAATATTCATTTTGGGGAAAAAGTGATTATCTCGGCGAATGAACAATGTTGAGTAATTTTCCATTTCGGTTCAGAGCAGTTTGCATTTAAAGTAGCTAGTTTGTGCCAAACATTCATTTTGGAAAAAAGTGATTTTCTCGGCGAGTTAAGCATTCTGAGTAATTTACCGGTTGATTTCAGAGCGTCTTGCATGAAAATGTACTATTTCTTGCCACACATTCATTTTGAAAAAAAAGTGATGATCTCGGCGAGTTAAGCATTTTCAATAATTTGCCATTTGGTTTCAGAGCAGCTTAATTTAAATTTCCTATTTTTTCCCAAACATTCGTTTTGGAAAGAAATTGATTATCTCGGCGAGTCAAGCATTTTGAGTAATTTTCCGGTTGGGGTCAGAGCGTCTTCCATGTAAATGTACTATTTCTTGCCACTCATTCAGTTTCGAAAACAAGTCATTATCTCGGCGAGTTAAGCCTTTTCAAATATTGCCATTTGGTTTCAGAGCAGCTTAATTTAAATTAGCTATTTTTTGCCAAACAGTCGTTTTGGAAAGAAAGTGATTTCCTCGTTAAGCATTTTGAGAAATGTACAGTTGGTTTTCAGAGCGTCTTGCATGAAAATGTACTATTTCTTGTCAAACATTAATTTTGGAAAAAAGTGATTATCTCGGCTGGATAAACATTTTTAATAATTTGACATTTGGTTTCAGAGCAGCTTGCATCTCAATTTGCTATTGTTTGCTATAATTGCTATTTTTTCCCAAACATTCATTTTGCGGAAAAAAGTGATCTTCTGAGTGTGCTGTGCATTTTCAGGAATTGGCCGGTTTGTTTCAAAGCATCGATCTTCACAATTAACTATTTTTTGGCAATCATTGATTTAGGAAAAAAATTGATTATCTCGGCGAGTCAAGCATTTTGAGTAATTTTCCGGTTGGGGTCAGAGCGTCTTCCATGTAAATGTACTATTTCTTGCCACTCATTCATTTTGGAAAACAAGTCATTATCTCGGAGAGTTAGCATTTTCAATAATTGCCATTAAGTTTCAGAGCAGCTTGCATTTAAATTAGCAATTTTTCGCCAAACATTCGTTTTGGAAAGAAATTGATTTCCTCGTTAAGCATTTTGAGCAATGTACAGTTGGTTTTCAGAGCGTCTTGCATGAAAATGTACTACTTCTTGTCAGACATTAATTTTGGAAAAAAGTGATTATCTCGACTGGGTAAACATTTTTTATAATTTGACATTTGGTTTCAGAGCAGCTTGCATCTTAATTTGCTATTGTTTGCTATAATTGCTATTTTTTCCCAAACAATCATTTTGCGAAAAAAAGTGGTATGCTGAGTGTGCTGTGCATTTTCAGGAATTGGCCGTTTTGTTTCAGAGCATCGATCTTCACAATTAACTATTTTTTGGCAATCATTGATTTAGGAAAAAAAAGTGATTATCTCGGCGAGTTAACCATTTTGAGAAATTTTCCGTTTGTTTTCAGAGCAGCTTGCATTTTGTGCTAACAATTCGTTTTGGAAAAAAGTGATTATCTCGGCAAGTTATTTTGAGTAATTTTCCTTATGGGGGTCAGAGCAGCTTGCATCAAAATTAACAATTTAATGCCTAATATTCATTTTGGGGAAAAAGTGATTATCTCGGCGAATGAACCATTTTGAGTAATTTTCCATTTCGGTTCAGAGCAGTTTGCATCTAAAGTAGCTAGTTTGTGCCAAACATTCATTTTGGAAGAAATGTACAGTTGGTTTTCAGAACGTCTTGCATGAAAATGTACTATTTCTTGTCAAACATTAATTTTGGAAAAAATTGATTATCTCGGCTGGGTAAACATTTTTAATAATTTGGCATTTGGTTTCAGAGCAGCTTGCATCTCAATTTGCTATAATTGCTATTTTTTCCCAAACATTCATTTTGCGGAAAAAAGTGATCTTCGGAGTGTGCTGTGCATTTTCAGGAATTGGCCGGTTTGCTTCAGAGCATCGATCTTCACAATTAACTATTTTTTGGCAATCATTGATTAAGGGAAAAAAAATGATTATCTCGGCGAGTTAACCATTATGAGAAATTTTCCGTTTGTTTTCAGAGCAGCTTGCATCTAAAGTTACTATTTTGTGCTAACAATTCGTTTTGGGAAAAAGTGATTATCTCGGCGAGTTATTTTGAGTAATTTTCCTTATGGGGTCAGCTTGCATCAAAATTAACAATTTAATGCCTAATATTCATTTTGGGGAAAAAGTGATTATCTCGGCGAATGAACAATGTTGAGTAATTTTCCATTTCGGTTCAGAGCAGTTTGCATTTAAAGTAGCTAGTTTGTGCCAAACATTCATTTTGGAAAAAAGTGATTTTCTCGGCGAGTTAAGCATTCTGAGTAATTTACCGGTTGATTTCAGAGCGTCTTGCATGAAAATGTACTATTTCTTGCCACACATTCATTTTGAAAAAAAAGTGATGATCTCGGCGAGTTAAGCATTTTCAATAATTTGCCATTTGGTTTCAGAGCAGCTTAATTTAAATTTCCAATTTTTTCCCAAACATTCGTTTTGGAAAGAAATTGATTATCTCGGCGAGTCAAGCATTTTGAGTAATTTTCCGGTTGGGGTCAGAGCGTCTTCCATGTAAATGTACTATTTCTTGCCACTCATTCAGTTTCGAAAACAAGTCATTATCTCGGCGAGTTAAGCCTTTTCAAATATTGCCATTTGGTTTCAGAGCAGCTTAATTTAAATTAGCTATTTTTTGCCAAACAGTCGTTTTGGAAAGAAAGTGATTTCCTCGTTAAGCATTTTGAGAAATGTACAGTTGGTTTTCAGAGCGTCTTGCATGAAAATGTACTATTTCTTGTCAAACATTAATTTTGGAAAAAAGTGATTATCTCGGCTGGATAAACATTTTTAATAATTTGACATTTGGTTTCAGAGCAGCTTGCATCTCAATTTGCTATTGTTTGCTATAATTGCTATTTTTTCCCAAACATTCATTTTGCGGAAAAAAGTGATCTTCTGAGTGTGCTGTGCATTTTCAGGAATTGGCCGGTTTGTTTCAGAGCATCGATCTTCACAATTAACTATTTTTTGGCAATCATTGATTTAGGAAAAAAAGTGATTATCTCGGCGAGTTAACCATTTTGAGAAATTTTCCGTTTGTTTTCAGAGCAGCTTGCATCTAAAGTTACTATTTTCTGCTAACAATTCGTTTTGGAAAAAAGTGGTTATCTCGGCGAGTTATTTTGAGTAATTTTCCTTATGGGGTCAGCTTGCATCAAAATTAACAATTTAATGCCTAATATTCATTTTGGGGAAAAAGTTATTATCTCGGCGAATGAACCATTTTGAGTATTTTTCCATTTCGGTTCAGAGCAGTTTGCATCTAAAGTAGCTAGTTTGTGCCAAACATTCATTTTGGAAAAAAAGTGATCTTCTCGGCGAGTTAAGCATTTTGAGTAATTTACCGGTTGATTTCAGAGCGGCTTGCATGAAAATGTACTATTTCTTGCCACACATTCAGTTTGGAAAAAAAGTGATGATCTTGGCGAGTTAAGCAGTTTCAATAATTTGCCATTTGGTTTCAGAGCAGCTTAATTTAAATTTGCTATTTTTACCCAAACATTCGTTTGGGGAAAAAAAAGTGATTATCTCGGCGAGTCAAGCGTTTTGAGTAATGTTCCGGTTGGGGTCAGAGCGTCTTCCATGTAAATGTACTATTTCTTGCCACTCATTCATTTTGGAAAACAAGTCATTATCTCGGAGAGTTAGCATTTTCAATAATTGCCATTAAGTTTCAGAGCAGCTTGCATTTAAATTAGCAATTTTTCGCCAAACATTTGTTTTGGAAAGAAATTGATTTCCTCGTTAAGCATTTTGAGCAATGTACAGTTGGTTTTCAGAGCGTCTTGCATGAAAATGTACTACTTCTTGTCAGACATTAATTTTGGAAAAAAGTGATTGTCTCGACTGGGTAAACATTTTTTATAATTTGACATTTGGTTTCAGAGCAGCTTGCATCTTAATTTGCTATTGTTTGCTATAATTGCTATTTTTTCCCAAACAATCATTTTGCGAAAAAAAGTGGTATGCTGAGTGTGCTGTGCATTTTCAGGAATTGGCCGGTTTGTTTCAGAGCATCGATCTTCACAATTAACTATTTTTTGGCAATCATTGATTTAGGAAAAAAAAGTGATTATCTCGGCGAGTTAACCATTTTGAGAAATTTTCCGTTTGTTTTCAGAGCAGCTTGCATTTTGTGCTAACAATTCGTTTTGGAAAAAAGTGATTATCTCGGCAAGTTATTTTGAGTAATTTTCCTTATGGGGGTCAGAGCAGCTTGCATCAAAATTAACAATTTAATGCCTAATATTCATTTTGGGGAAAAAGTGATTATCTCGGCGAATGAACCATTTTGAGTAATTTTCCATTTCGGTTCAGAGCAGTTTGCATCTAAAGTAGCTAGTTTGTGCCAAACATTCATTTTGGAAGAAATGTACAGTTGGTTTTCAGAACGTCTTGCATGAAAATGTACTATTTCTTGTCAAACATTAATTTTGGAAAAAATTGATTATCTCGGCTGGGTAAACATTTTTAATAATTTGGCATTTGGTTTCAGAGCAGCTTGCATCTCAATTTGCTATAATTGCTATTTTTTCCCAAACATTCATTTTGCGGAAAAAAGTGATCTTCGGAGTGTGCTGTGCATTTTCAGGAATTGGCCGGTTTGCTTCAGAGCATCGATCTTCACAATTAACTATTTTTTGGCAATCATTGATTAAGGGAAAAAAAATGATTATCTCGGCGAGTTAACCATTATGAGAAATTTTCCGTTTGTTTTCAGAGCAGCTTGCATCTAAAGTTACTATTTTGTGCTAACAATTCGTTTTGGGAAAAAGTGATTATCTCGGCGAGTTATTTTGAGTAATTTTCCTTATGGGGTCAGCTTGCATCAAAATTAACAATTTAATGCCTAATATTCATTTTGGGGAAAAAGTGATTATCTCGGCGAATGAACCATTTTGAGTAATTTTCCATTTCGGTTCAGAGCAGTTTGCATCTAAAGTAGCTAGTTTGTGCCAAACATTCATTTTGGAAAAAAGGTGATTTTCTCGGCGAGTTAAGCATTTTGAGTAATTTACAGGTTGATTTCAGAGCGGTTTGCATGAAAATGTACTATTTCTTGCCAAACATTCAGTTTGCAAAAAAAGTGATGATCTCGGCGAGTTAAGCAGTTTCAATAATTTGCCATTTGGTTTCAGAGCAGCTTGCATTTAAATTAGCAATTTTTCGCCAAACATTCGTTTTGAAAAGAAATTGATTTCCTCGTTAAGCATTTTGAGCAATGTACAGTTGGTTTTCAGAGCGTCTTGCATGAAAATGTACTATTTCTTGTCAAACATTAATTTTGGAAAAAATTGATTATCTCGGCTGGGTAAACATTTTTAATAATTTGGCATTTGGTTTCAGAGCAGCTTGCATCTCAATTTGCTATAATTGCTATTTTTTCCCAAACATTCATTTTGCGGAAAAAAGTGATCTTCGGAGTGTGCTGTGCATTTTCAGGAATTGGCCGGTTTGCTTCAGAGCATCGATCTTCACAATTAACTATTTTTTGGCAATCATTGATTAAGGGAAAAAAATGATTATCTCGGCGAGTTAACCATTATGAGAAATTTTCCGTTTGTTTTCAGAGCAGCTTGCATCTAAAGTTACTATTTTGTGCTAACAATTCGTTTTGGGAAAAAGTGATTATCTCGGCGAGTTATTTTGAGTAATTTTCCTTATGGGGTCAGCTTGCATCAAAATTAACAATTTAATGCCTAATATTCATTTTGGGGAAAAAGTGATTATCTCGGCGAATGAACAATGTTGAGTAATTTTCCATTTCGGTTCAGAGCAGTTTGCATTTAAAGTAGCTAGTTTGTGCCAAACATTCATTTTGGAAAAAAGTGATTTTCTCGGCGAGTTAAGCATTTTGAGTAATTTACCGGTTGATTTCAGAGCGTCTTGCATGAAAATGTACTATTTCTTGCCACACATTCATTTTGAAAAAAAAGTGATGATCTCGGCGAGTTAAGCATTTTCAATAATTTGCCATTTGGTTTCAGAGCAGCTTAATTTAAATTTCCTATTTTTTCCCAAACATTCGTTTTGGAAAGAAATTGATTATCTCGGCGAGTCAAGCATTTTGAGTAATTTTCCGGTTGGGGTCAGAGCGTCTTCCATGTAAATGTACTATTTCTTGCCACTCATTCAGTTTCGAAAACAAGTCATTATCTCGGCGAGTTAAACCTTTTCAAATATTGCCATTTGGTTTCAGAGCAGCTTAATTTAAATTAGCTATTTTTTGCCAAACAGTCGTTTTGGAAAGAAAGTGATTTCCTCGTTAAGCATTTTGAGAAATGTACAGTTGGTTTTCAGAGCGCCTTGCATGAAAATGTACTATTTCTTGTCAAACATTAATTTTGGAAAAAAGTGATTATCTCGGCTGGATAAACATTTTTAATAATTTGACATTTGGTTTCAGAGCAGCTTGCATCTCAATTTGCTATTGTTTGCTATAATTGCTATTTTTTCCCAAACATTCATTTTGCGGAAAAAAGTGATCTTCTGAGTGTGCTGTGCATTTTCAGGAATTGGCCGGTTTGTTTCAGAGCATCGATCTTCACAATTAACTATTTTTTGGCAATCATTGATTGAGGAAAAAAAGTGATTATCTCGGCGAGTTAAGCATTTTGAGAAATTTTCCGTTTGTTTTCAGAGCAGCTTGCATCTAAAGTAGCTAGTTTGTGCCAAACATTCATTTTGGAAAAAAAGTGATCTTCTCGGCGAGTTAAGCATTTTGAGTAATTTACCGGTTGATTTCAGAGCGGCTTGCATGAAAATGTACTATTTCTTGCCACACATTCAGTTTGGAAAAAAAGTGATGATCTTGGCGAGTTAAGCAGTTTCAATAATTTGCCATTTGGTTTCAGAGCAGCTTAATTTAAATTTGCTATTTTTACCCAAACATTCGTTTGGGGAAAAAAAAGTGATTATCTCGGCGAGTCAAGCGTTTTGAGTAATGTTCCGGTTGGGGTCAGAGCGTCTTCCATGTAAATGTACTATTTCTTGCCACTCATTCATTTTGGAAAACAAGTCATTATCTCGGAGATTTAGCATTTTCAATAATTGCCATTAAGTTTCAGAGCAGCTTGCATTTAAATTAGCAATTTTTCGCCAAACATTCGTTTTGGAAAGAAATTGATTTCCTCGTTAAGCATTTTGAGCAATGTACAGTTGGTTTTCAGAGCGTCTTGCATGAAAATGTACTATTTCTTGTCAAACATTAATTTTGGAAAAAATTGATTATCTCGACTGGGTAAACATTTTTTATAATTTGACATTTGGTTTCAGAGCAGCTTGCATCTTAATTTGCTATTGTTTACTATAATTGCTATTTTTTCCCAAACAATCATTTTGCGAAAAAAAGTGGTATGCTGAGTGTGCTGTGCATTTTCAGGAATTGGCCGGTTTGTTTCAGAGCATCGATCTTCACAATTAACTATTTTTTGGCAATCATTGATTTAGGAAAAAAAAGTGATTATCTCGGCGAGTTAACCATTTTGAGAAATTTTCCGTTTGTTTTCAGAGCAGCTTGCATTTTGTGCTAACAATTCGTTTTGGAAAAAAGTGATTATCTCGGCAAGTTATTTTGAGTAATTTTCCTTATGGGGGTCAGAGCAGCTTGCATCAAAATTAACAATTTAATGCCTAATATTCATTTTGGGGAAAAAGTGATTATCTCGGCGAATGAACCATTTTGAGTAATTTTCCATTTCGGTTCAGAGCAGTTTGCATCTAAAGTAGCTAGTTTGTGCCAAACATTCATTTTGGAAGAAATGTACAGTTGGTTTTCAGAACGTCTTGCATGAAAATGTACTATTTCTTGTCAAACATTAATTTTGGAAAAAATTGATTATCTCGGCTGGGTAAACATTTTTAATAATTTGGCATTTGGTTTCAGAGCAGCTTGCATCTCAATTTGCTATAATTGCTATTTTTTCCCAAACATTCATTTTGCGGAAAAAAGTGATCTTCGGAGTGTGCTGTGCATTTTCAGGAATTGGCCGGTTTGCTTCAGAGCATCGATCTTCACAATTAACTATTTTTTGGCAATCATTGATTAAGGGAAAAAAAATGATTATCTCGGCGAGTTAACCATTATGAGAAATTTTCCGTTTGTTTTCAGAGCAGCTTGCATCTAAAGTTACTATTTTGTGCTAACAATTCGTTTTGGGAAAAAGTGATTATCTCGGCGAGTTATTTTGAGTAATTTTCCTTATGTGGTCAGCTTGCATCAAAATTAACAATTTAATGCCTAATATTCATTTTGGGGAAAAAGTGATTATCTCGGCGAATGAACCATTTTGAGTAATTTTCCATTTCGGTTCAGAGCAGTTTGCATCTAAAGTAGCTAGTTTGTGCCAAACATTCATTTTGGAAAAAAGGTGATTTTCTCGGCGAGTTAAGCATTTTGAGTAATTTACAGGTTGATTTCAGAGCGGTTTGCATGAAAATGTACTATTTCTTGCCAAACATTCAGTTTGCAAAAAAAGTGATGATCTCGGCGAGTTAAGCAGTTTCAATAATTTGCCATTTGGTTTCAGAGCAGCTTGCATTTAAATTAGCAATTTTTCGCCAAACATTCGTTTTGGAAAGAAATTGATTTCCTCGTTAAGCATTTTGAGCAATGTACAGTTGGTTTTCAGAGCGTCTTGCATGAAAATGTACTATTTCTTGTCAAACATTAATTTTGGAAAAAATTGATTATCTCGGCTGGGTAAACATTTTTAATAATTTGGCATTTGGTTTCAGAGCAGCTTGCATCTCAATTTGCTATAATTGCTATTTTTTCCCAAACATTCATTTTGCGGAAAAAAGTGATCTTCGGAGTGTGCTGTGCATTTTCAGGAATTGGCCGGTTTGCTTCAGAGCATCGATCTTCACAATTAACTATTTTTTGGCAATCATTGATTAAGGGAAAAAAAATGATTATCTCGGCGAGTTAACCATTATGAGAAATTTTCCGTTTGTTTTCAGAGCAGCTTGCATCTAAAGTTACTATTTTGTGCTAACAATTCGTTTTGGGAAAAAGTGATTATCTCGGCGAGTTATTTTGAGTAATTTTCCTTATGGGGTCAGCTTGCATCAAAATTAACAATTTAATGCCTAATATTCATTTTGGGGAAAAAGTGATTATCTCGGCGAATGAACAATGTTGAGTAATTTTCCATTTCGGTTCAGAGCAGTTTGCATTTAAAGTAGCTAGTTTGTGCCAAACATTCATTTTGGAAAAAAGTGATTTTCTCGGCGAGTTAAGCATTTTGAGTAATTTACCGGTTGATTTCAGAGCGTCTTGCATGAAAATGTACTATTTCTTGCCACACATTCATTTTGAAAAAAAAGTGATGATCTCGGCGAGTTAAGCATTTTCAATAATTTGCCATTTGGTTTCAGAGCAGCTTAATTTAAATTTCCTATTTTTTCCCAAACATTCGTTTTGGAAAGAAATTGATTATCTCGGCGAGTCAAGCATTTTGAGTAATTTTCCGGTTGGGGTCAGAGCGTCTTCCATGTAAATGTACTATTTCTTGCCACTCATTCAGTTTCGAAAACAAGTCATTATCTCGGCGAGTTAAACCTTTTCAAATATTGCCATTTGGTTTCAGAGCAGCTTAATTTAAATTAGCTATTTTTTGCCAAACAGTCGTTTTGGAAAGAAAGTGATTTCCTCGTTAAGCATTTTGAGAAATGTACAGTTGGTTTTCAGAGCGTCTTGCATGAAAATGTACTATTTCTTGTCAAACATTAATTTTGGAAAAAAGTGATTATCTCGGCTGGATAAACATTTTTAATAATTTGACATTTGGTTTCAGAGCAGCTTGCATCTCAATTTGCTATTGTTTGCTATAATTGCTATTTTTTCCCAAACATTCATTTTGCGGAAAAAAGTGATCTTCTGAGTGTGCTGTGCATTTTCAGGAATTGGCCGGTTTGTTTCAGAGCATCGATCTTCACAATTAACTATTTTTTGGCAATCATTGATTTAGGAAAAAAAGTGATTATCTCGGCGAGTTAAGCATTTTGAGAAATTTTCCGTTTGTTTTCAGAGCAGCTTGCATCTAAAGTAGCTAGTTTGTGCCAAACATTCATTTTGGAAAAAAAGTGATCTTCTCGGCGAGTTAAGCATTTTGAGTAATTTACCGGTTGATTTCAGAGCGGCTTGCATGAAAATGTACTATTTCTTGCCACACATTCAGTTTGGAAAAAAAGTGATGATCTTGGCGAGTTAAGCAGTTTCAATAATTTGCCATTTGGTTTCAGAGCAGCTTAATTTAAATTTGCTATTTTTACCCAAACATTCGTTTGGGGAAAAAAAAGTGATTATCTCGGCGAGTCAAGCGTTTTGAGTAATGTTCCGGTTGGGGTCAGAGCGTCTTCCATGTAAATGTACTATTTCTTGCCACTCATTCATTTTGGAAAACAAGTCATTATCTCGGAGAGTTAGCATTTTCAATAATTGCCATTAAGTTTCAGAGCAGCTTGCATTTAAATTAGCAATTTTTCGCCAAACATTCGTTTTGGAAATAAATTGATTTCCTCGTTAAGCATTTTGAGCAATGTACAGTTGGTTTTCAGAGCGTCTTGCATGAAAATGTACTACTTCTTGTCAGACATTAATTTTGGAAAAAAGTGATTATCTCGACTGGGTAAACATTTTTTATAATTTGACATTTGGTTTCAGAGCAGCTTGCATCTTAATTTGCTATTGTTTGCTATAATTGCTATTTTTTCCCAAACAATCATTTTGCGAAAAAAAGTGATATGCTGAGTGTGCTGTGCATTTTCAGGAATTGGCCGGTTTGTTTCAGAGCATCGATCTTCACAATTAACTATTTTTTGGCAATCATTGATTTAGGAAAAAAAAGTGATTATCTCGGCGAGTTAACCATTTTGAGAAATTTTCCGTTTGTTTTCAGAGCAGCTTGCATTTTGTGCTAACAATTCGTTTTGGAAAAAAGTGATTATCTCGGCAAGTTATTTTGAGTAATTTTCCTTATGGGGGTCAGAGCAGCTTGCATCAAAATTAACAATTTAATGCCTAATATTCATTTTGGGGAAAAAGTGATTATCTCGGCGAATGAACCATTTTGAGTAATTTTCCATTTCGGTTCAGAGCAGTTTGCATCTAAAGTAGCTAGTTTGTGCCAAACATTCATTTTGGAAGAAATGTACAGTTGGTTTTCAGAACGTCTTGCATGAAAATGTACTATTTCTTGTCAAACATTAATTTTGGAAAAAATTGATTATCTCGGCTGGGTAAACATTTTTAATAATTTGGCATTTGGTTTCAGAGCAGCTTGCATCTCAATTTGCTATAATTGCTATTTTTTCCCAAACATTCATTTTGCGGAAAAAAGTGATCTTCGGAGTGTGCTGTGCATTTTCAGGAATTGGCCGGTTTGCTTCAGAGCATCGATCTTCACAATTAACTATTTTTTGGCAATCATTGATTAAGGGAAAAAAAATGATTATCTCGGCGAGTTAACCATTATGAGAAATTTTCCGTTTGTTTTCAGAGCAGCTTGCATCTAAAGTTACTATTTTGTGCTAACAATTCGTTTTGGGAAAAAGTGATTATCTCGGCGAGTTATTTTGAGTAATTTTCCTTATGGGGTCAGCTTGCATCAAAATTAACAATTTAATGCCTAATATTCATTTTGGGGAAAAAGTGATTATCTCGGCGAATGAACCATTTTGAGTAATTTTCCATTTCGGTTCAGAGCAGTTTGCATCTAAAGTAGCTAGTTTGTGCCAAACATTCATTTTGGAAAAAAGGTGATTTTCTCGGCGAGTTAAGCATTTTGAGTAATTTACAGGTTGATTTCAGAGCGGTTTGCATGAAAATGTACTATTTCTTGCCAAACATTCAGTTTGGAAAAAAAGTGATGATCTCGGCGAGTTAAGCAGTTTCAATAATTTGCCATTTGGTTTCAGAGCAGCTTGCATTTAAATTAGCAATTTTTCGCCAAACATTCGTTTTGGAAAGAAATTGATTTCCTCGTTAAGCATTTTGAGCAATGTACAGTTGGTTTTCAGAGCGTCTTGCATGAAAATGTACTATTTCTTGTCAAACATTAAATTTGGAAAAAAGTAATTATCTCGGCTGGGTAAACATTTTTAATAATTTGACATTTGGTTTCAGAGCAGCTTGCGTCTCAATTTGCTATTGTTTGCTATAATTGCTATTTTTTCCCAAACATTCATTTTGCGGAAAAAAGTGATCTTCTGAGTGTGCTGTGCATTTTCAGGAATTGGCCGGTTTGTTTCAGAGCATCGATCTTCACAAATAACTATTTTTTGGCAATCATTGATTTAGGAAAAAAAGTGATTATCTCGGCGAGTTAACCATTATGATAAATTTTCCGTTTGGTTTCAGAGCAGCTTGCATCTAAAGTTACTATTTTGTGCTAACAATTTGTTTTGGAAAAAAGTGAATATCTCGGCGAGTTATTTTGAGTAATTTTCCTTATGGGGTCAGCTTGCATCAAAATTAACAATTTAATGCCTAATATTCATTTTGGGGAAAAAGTGATTATCTCGGCGAATGAACAATGTTGAGTAATTTTCCATTTCGGTTCAGAGCAGTTTGCATTTAAAGTAGCTAGTTTGTGCCAAACATTCATTTTGGAAAAAAGTGATTTTCTCGGCGAGTTAAGCATTTTGAGTAATTTACCGGTTGATTTCAGAGCGTCTTGCATGAAAATGTACTATTTCTTGCCACACATTCATTTTGAAAAAAAAGTGATGATCTCGGCGAGTTAAGCATTTTCAATAATTTGCCATTTGGTTTCAGAGCAGCTTAATTTAAATTTCCTATTTTTTCCCAAACATTCGTTTTGGAAAGAAATTGATTATCTCGGCGAGTCAAGCATTTTGAGTAATTTTCCGGTTGGGGTCAGAGCGTCTTCCATGTAAATGTACTATTTCTTGCCACTCATTCAGTTTCGAAAACAAGTCATTATCTCGGCGAGTTAAGCCTTTTCAAATATTGCCATTTGGTTTCAGAGCAGCTTAATTTAAAGTAGCTATTTTTTGCCAAACAGTCGTTT
The DNA here is from genome assembly GCF_047496885.1 of Scyliorhinus torazame. Lineage (NCBI taxonomy): Eukaryota > Metazoa > Chordata > Chondrichthyes > Carcharhiniformes > Scyliorhinidae > Scyliorhinus > Scyliorhinus torazame. The sequence continues at coordinate 44,620 of NW_027308371.1, read as the reverse complement.
TGGAAAGAAAGTGATTTCCTCGTTAAGCATTTTGAGAAATGTACAGTTGGTTTTCAGAGGGTCTTGCATGAAAATGTACTATTTCTTGTCAAACATTAATTTTGGAAAAAAGTGATTATCTCGGCTGGGTAAACATTTTTAATAATTTGACATTTGGTTTCAGAGCAGCTTGCATCTCAATTTGCTATTGTTTGCTATAATTGCTATTTTTTCCCAAACATTCATTTTGCGGAAAAAAAGTCATCTTCTGAGTGTGCTGTGCATTTTCAGGAATTGGCCGGTTTGTTTCAGAGCATCGATCTTCACAATTAACTATTTTTTGGCAATCATTGATTTAGGAAAAAAAGTGATTATCTCGGCGAGTTAAGCATTTTGAGAAATTTTCCGTTTGTTTTCAGAGCAGCTTGCATCTAAAGTAGCTAGTTTGTGCCAAACATTCATTTTGGAAAAAAAGTGATCTTCTCGGCGAGTTAAGCATTTTGAGTAATTTACCGGTTGATTTCAGAGCGGCTTGCATGAAAATGTACTATTTCTTGCCACACATTCAGTTTGGAAAAAAAGTGATGATCTTGGCGAGTTAAGCAGTTTCAATAATTTGCCATTTGGTTTCAGAGCAGCTTAATTTAAATTTGCTATTTTTACCCAAACATTCGTTTGGGGAAAAAAAAGTGATTATCTCGGCGAGTCAAGCGTTTTGAGTAATGTTCCGGTTGGGGTCAGAGCGTCTTCCATGTAAATGTACTATTTCTTGCCACTCATTCATTTTGGAAAACAAGTCATTATCTCGGAGAGTTAGCATTTTCAATAATTGCCATTAAGTTTCAGAGCAGCTTGCATTTAAATTAGCAATTTTTCGCCAAACATTCGTTTTGGAAAGAAATTGATTTCCTCGTTAAGCATTTTGAGCAATGTACAGTTGGTTTTCAGAGCGTCTTGCATGAAAATGTACTACTTCTTGTCAGACATTAATTTTGGAAAAAAGTGATTATCTCGACTGGGTAAACATTTTTTATAATTTGACATTTGGTTTCAGAGCAGCTTGCATCTTAATTTGCTATTGTTTGCTATAATTGCTATTTTTTCCCAAACAATCATTTTGCGAAAAAAAGTGGTATGCTGAGTGTGCTGTGCATTTTCAGGAATTGGCCGGTTTGTTTCAGAGCATCGATCTTCACAATTAACTATTTTTTGGCAATCATTGATTTAGGAAAAAAAAGTGATTATCTCGGCGAGTTAACCATTTTGAGAAATTTTCCGTTTGTTTTCAGAGCAGCTTGCATTTTGTGCTAACAATTCGTTTTGGAAAAAAGTGATTATCTCGGCAAGTTATTTTGAGTAATTTTCCTTATGGGGGTCAGAGCAGCTTGCATCAAAATTAACAATTTAATGCCTAATATTCATTTTGGGGAAAAAGTGATTATCTCGGCGAATGAACCATTTTGAGTAATTTTCCATTTCGGTTCAGAGCAGTTTGCATCTAAAGTAGCTAGTTTGTGCCAAACATTCATTTTGGAAGAAATGTACAGTTGGTTTTCAGAACGTCTTGCATGAAAATGTACTATTTCTTGTCAAACATTAATTTTGGAAAAAATTGATTATCTCGGCTGGGTAAACATTTTTAATAATTTGGCATTTGGTTTCAGAGCAGCTTGCATCTCAATTTGCTATAATTGCTATTTTTTCCCAAACATTCATTTTGCGGAAAAAAGTGATCTTCGGAGTGTGCTGTGCATTTTCAGGAATTGGCCGGTTTGCTTCAGAGCATCGATCTTCACAATTAACTATTTTTTGGCAATCATTGATTAAGGGAAAAAAAATGATTATCTCGGCGAGTTAACCATTATGAGAAATTTTCCGTTTGTTTTCAGAGCAGCTTGCATCTAAAGTTACTATTTTGTGCTAACAATTCGTTTTGGGAAAAAGTGATTATCTCGGCGAGTTATTTTGAGTAATTTTCCTTATGGGGTCAGCTTGCATCAAAATTAACAATTTAATGCCTAATATTCATTTTGGGGAAAAAGTGATTATCTCGGCGAATGAACCATTTTGAGTAATTTTCCATTTCGGTTCAGAGCAGTTTGCATCTAAAGTAGCTAGTTTGTGCCAAACATTCATTTTGGAAAAAAGGTGATTTTCTCGGCGAGTTAAGCATTTTGAGTAATTTACAGGTTGATTTCAGAGCGGTTTGCATGAAAATGTACTATTTCTTGCCAAACATTCAGTTTGCAAAAAAAGTGATGATCTCGGCGAGTTAAGCAGTTTCAATAATTTGCCATTTGGTTTCAGAGCAGCTTGCATTTAAATTAGCAATTTTTCGCCAAACATTCGTTTTGGAAAGAAATTGATTTCCTCGTTAAGCATTTTGAGCAATGTACAGTTGGTTTTCAGAGCGTCTTGCATGAAAATGTACTATTTCTTGTCAAACATTAAATTTGGAAAAAAGTAATTATCTCGGCTGGGTAAACATTTTTAATAATTTGACATTTGGTTTCAGAGCAGCTTGCGTCTCAATTTGCTATTGTTTGCTATAATTGCTATTTTTTCCCAAACATTCATTTTGCGGAAAAAAGTGATCTTCTGAGTGTGCTGTGCATTTTCAGGAATTGGCCGGTTTGTTTCAGAGCATCGATCTTCACAAATAACTATTTTTTGGCAATCATTGATTTAGGAAAAAAAGTGATTATCTCGGCGAGTCAAGCGTTTTGAGTAATGTTCCGGTTGGGGTCTGAGCGTCTTCCATGTAAATGTACTATTTCTTGCCACTCATTCATTTTGGAAAACAAGTCATTATCTCGGAGAGTTAGCATTTTCAATAATTGCCATTAAGTTTCAGATAAGCTTGCATTTAAATTAGCAATTTTTCGCCAAACATTCGTTTTGGAAAGAAATTGATTTCCTCGTTAAGCATTTTGAGCAATGTACAGTTGGTTTTCAGAGCGTCTTGCATGAAAATGTACTACTTCTTGTCAGACATTAATTTTGGAAAAAAGTGATTATCTCGACTGGGTAAACATTTTTTATAATTTGACATTTGGTTTCAGAGCAGCTTGCATCTTAATTTGCTATTGTTTGCTATAATTGCTATTTTTTCCCAAACAATCATTTTGCGAAAAAAAAGTGGTATGCTGAGTGTGCTGTGCATTTTCAGGAATTGGCCGATTTGTTTCAGAGCATCGATCTTCACAATTAACTATTTTTTGGCAATCATTGATTTAGGAAAAAAAAGTGATTATCTCGGCGAGTTAACCATTTTGAGAAATTTTCCGTTTGTTTTCAGAGCAGCTTGCATTTTGTGCTAACAATTCGTTTTGGAAAAAAGTGATTATCTCGGCGAGTTATTTTGAGTAATTTTCCTTATGGGGGTCAGAGCAGCTTGCATCAAAATTAACAATTTAATGCCTAATATTCATTTTGGGGAAAAAGTGATTATCTCGGCGAATGAACCATTTTGAGTAATTTTCCATTTCGGTTCAGAGCAGTTTGCATCTAAAGTAGCTAGTTTGTGCCAAACATTCATTTTGGAAAAAAGGTGATTTTCTCGGCGAGTTAAGCATTTTGAGTAATTTACAGGTTGATTTCAGAGCGGTTTGCATGAAAATGTACTATTTCTTGCCAAACATTCAGTTTGCAAAAAAAGTGATGATCTCGGCGAGTTAAGCAGTTTCAATAATTTGCCATTTGGTTTCAGAGCAGCTTGCATTTAAATTAGCAATTTTTCGCCAAACATTCGTTTTGGAAAGAAATTGATTTCCTCGTTAAGCATTTTGAGCAATGTACAGTTGGTTTTCAGAGCGTCTTGCATGAAAATGTACTATTTCTTGTCAAACATTAAATTTGGAAAAAAGTAATTATCTCGGCTGGGTAAACATTTTTAATAATTTGACATTTGGTTTCAGAGCAGCTTGCGTCTCAATTTGCTATTGTTTGCTATAATTGCTATTTTTTCCCAAACATTCATTTTGCGGAAAAAAGTGATCTTCTGAGTGTGCTGTGCATTTTCAGGAATTGGCCGGTTTGTTTCAGAGCATCGATCTTCACAAATAACTATTTTTTGGCAATCATTGATTTAGGAAAAAAAGTGATTATCTCGGCGAGTCAAGCGTTTTGAGTAATGTTCCGGTTGGGGTCAGAGCGTCTTCCATGTAAATGTACTATTTCTTGCCACTCATTCATTTTGGAAAACAAGTCATTATCTCGGAGAGTTAGCATTTTCAATAATTGCCATTAAGTTTCAGATAAGCTTGCATTTAAATTAGCAATTTTTCGCCAAACATTCGTTTTGGAAAGAAATTGATTTCCTCGTTAAGCATTTTGAGCAATGTACAGTTGGTTTTCAGAGCGTCTTGCATGAAAATGTACTACTTCTTGTCAGACATTAATTTTGGAAAAAAGTGATTATCTCGACTGGGTAAACATTTTTTATAATTTGACATTTGGTTTCAGAGCAGCTTGCATCTTAATTTGCTATTGTTTGCTATAATTGCTATTTTTTCCCAAACAATCATTTTGCGAAAAAAAAGTGGTATGCTGAGTGTGCTGTGCATTTTCAGGAATTGGCCGATTTGTTTCAGAGCATCGATCTTCACAATTAACTATTTTTTGGCAATCATTGATTTAGGAAAAAAAAGTGATTATCTCGGCGAGTTAACCATTTTGAGAAATTTTCCGTTTGTTTTCAGAGCAGCTTGCATTTTGTGCTAACAATTCGTTTTGGAAAAAAGTGATTATCTCGGCGAGTTATTTTGAGTAATTTTCCTTATGGGGGTCAGAGCAGCTTGCATCAAAATTAACAATTTAATGCCTAATATTCATTTTGGGGAAAAAGTGATTATCTCGGCGAATGAACCATTTTGAGTAATTTTCCATTTCGGTTCAGAGCAGTTTGCATCTAAAGTAGCTAGTTTGTGCCAAACATTCATTTTGGAAAAAAGGTGATTTTCTCGGCGAGTTAAGCATTTTGAGTAATTTACAGGTTGATTTCAGAGCGGTTTGCATGAAAATGTACTATTTCTTGCCAAACATTCAGTTTGCAAAAAAAGTGATGATCTCGGCGAGTTAAGCAGTTTCAATAATTTGCCATTTGGTTTCAGAGCAGCTTGCATTTAAATTAGCAATTTTTCGCCAAACATTCGTTTTGGAAAGAAATTGATTTCCTCGTTAAGCATTTTGAGCAATGTACAGTTGGTTTTCAGAGCGTCTTGCATGAAAATGTACTATTTCTTGTCAAACATTAAATTTGGAAAAAAGTAATTATCTCGGCTGGGTAAACATTTTTAATAATTTGACATTTGGTTTCAGAGCAGCTTGCGTCTCAATTTGCTATTGTTTGCTATAATTGCTATTTTTTCCCAAACATTCATTTTGCGGAAAAAAGTGATCTTCTGAGTGTGCTGTGCATTTTCAGGAATTGGCCGGTTTGTTTCAGAGCATCGATCTTCACAAATAACTATTTTTTGGCAATCATTGATTTAGGAAAAAAAGTGATTATCTCGGCGAGTCAAGCGTTTTGAGTAATGTTCCGGTTGGGGTCAGAGCGTCTTCCATGTAAATGTACTATTTCTTGCCACTCATTCATTTTGGAAAACAAGTCATTATCTCGGAGAGTTAGCATTTTCAATAATTGCCATTAAGTTTCAGATAAGCTTGCATTTAAATTAGCAATTTTTCGCCAAACATTCGTTTTGGAAAGAAATTGATTTCCTCGTTAAGCATTTTGAGCAATGTACAGTTGGTTTTCAGAGCGTCTTGCATGAAAATGTACTACTTCTTGTCAGACATTAATTTTGGAAAAAAGTGATTATCTCGACTGGGTAAACATTTTTTATAATTTGACATTTGGTTTCAGAGCAGCTTGCATCTTAATTTGCTATTGTTTGCTATAATTGCTATTTTTTCCCAAACAATCATTTTGCGAAAAAAAGTGGTATGCTGAGTGTGCTGTGCATTTTCAGGAATTGGCCGATTTGTTTCAGAGCATCGATCTTCACAATTAACTATTTTTTGGCAATCATTGATTTAGGAAAAAAAAGTGATTATCTCGGCGAGTTAACCATTTTGAGAAATTTTCCGTTTGTTTTCAGAGCAGCTTGCATTTTGTGCTAACAATTCGTTTTGGAAAAAAGTGATTATCTCGGCGAGTTATTTTGAGTAATTTTCCTTATGGGGGTCAGAGCAGCTTGCATCAAAATTAACAATTTAATGCCTAATATTCATTTTGGGGAAAAAGTGATTATCTCGGCGAATGAACCATTTTGAGTAATTTTCCATTTCGGTTCAGAGCAGTTTGCATCTAAAGTAGCTAGTTTGTGCCAAACATTCATTTTGGAAGAAATGTACAGTTGGTTTTCAGAACGTCTTGCATGAAAATGTACTATTTCTTGTCAAACATTAATTTTGGAAAAAATTGATTATCTCGGCTGGGTAAACATTTTTAATAATTTGGCATTTGGTTTCAGAGCAGCTTGCATCTCAATTTGCTATAATTGCTATTTTTTCCCAAACATTCATTTTGCGGAAAAAAGTGATCTTCTGAGTGTGCTGTGCATTTTCAGGAATTGGCCGGTTTGTTTCAGAGCATCGATCTTCACAAATAACTATTTTTTGGCAATCATTGATTTAGGAAAAAAAGTGATTATCTCGGCGAGTTAACCATTATGAGAAATTTTCCGTTTGGTTTCAGAGCAGCTTGCATCTAAAGTTACTATTTTGTGCTAACAATTTGTTTTGGAAAAAAGTGAATATCTCGGCGAGTTATTTTGAGTAATTTTCCTTATGGGGTCAGCTTGCATCAAAATTAACAATTTAATGCCTAATATTCATTTTGGGGAAAAAGTGATTATCTCGGCGAATGAACAATGTTGAGTAATTTTCCATTTCGGTTCAGAGCAGTTTGCATTTAAAGTAGCTAGTTTGTGCCAAACATTCATTTTGGAAAAAAGTGATTTTCTCGGCGAGTTAAGCATTTTGAGTAATTTACCGGTTGATTTCAGAGCGTCTTGCATGAAAATGTACTATTTCTTGCCACACATTCATTTTGAAAAAAAAGTGATGATCTCGGCGAGTTAAGCATTTTCAATAATTTGCCATTTGGTTTCAGAGCAGCTTAATTTAAATTTCCTATTTTTTCCCAAACATTCGTTTTGGAAAGAAATTGATTATCTCGGCGAGTCAAGCATTTTGAGTAATTTTCCGGTTGGGGTCAGAGCGTCTTCCATGTAAATGTACTATTTCTTGCCACTCATTCAGTTTCGAAAACAAGTCATTATCTCGGCGAGTGAAGCCTTTTCAAATATTGCCATTTGGTTTCAGAGCAGCTTAATTTAAAGTAGCTATTTTTTGCCAAACAGTCGTTTTGGAAAGAAAGTGATTTCCTCGTTAAGCATTTTGAGAAATGTACAGTTGGTTTTCAGAGGGTCTTGCATGAAAATGTACTATTTCTTGTCAAACATTAATTTTGGAAAAAAGTGATTATCTCGGCTGGGTAAACATTTTTAATAATTTGACATTTGGTTTCAGAGCAGCTTGCATCTCAATTTGCTATTGTTTGCTATAATTGCTATTTTTTCCCAAACATTCATTTTGCGGAAAAAAAGTGATCTTCTGAGTGTGCTGTGCATTTTCAGGAATTGGCCGGTTTGTTTCAGAGCATCGATCTTCACAATTAACTATTTTTTGGCAATCATTGATTTAGGAAAAAAAGTGATTATCTCGGCGAGTTAAGCATTTTGAGAAATTTTCCGTTTGTTTTCAGAGCAGCTTGCATCTAAAGTAGCTAGTTTGTGCCAAACATTCATTTTGGAAAAAAAGTGATCTTCTCGGCGAGTTAAGCATTTTGAGTAATTTACCGGTTGATTTCAGAGCGGCTTGCATGAAAATGTACTATTTCTTGCCACACATTCAGTTTGGAAAAAAAGTGATGATCTTGGCGAGTTAAGCAGTTTCAATAATTTGCCATTTGGTTTCAGAGCAGCTTAATTTAAATTTGCTATTTTTACCCAAACATTCGTTTGGGGAAAAAAAAGTGATTATCTCGGCGAGTCAAGCGTTTTGAGTAATGTTCCGGTTGGGGTCAGAGCGTCTTCCATGTAAATGTACTATTTCTTGCCACTCATTCATTTTGGAAAACAAGTCATTATCTCGGAGAGTTAGCATTTTCAATAATTGCCATTAAGTTTCAGAGCAGCTTGCATTTAAATTAGCAATTTTTCGCCAAACATTCGTTTTGGAAAGAAATTGATTTCCTCGTTAAGCATTTTGAGCAATGTACAGTTGGTTTTCAGAGCGTCTTGCATGAAAATGTACTATTTCTTGTCAAACATTAATTTTGGAAAAAATTGATTATCTCGACTGGGTAAACATTTTTTATAATTTGACATTTGGTTTCAGAGCAGCTTGCATCTTAATTTGCTATTGTTTGCTATAATTGCTATTTTTTCCCAAACAATCATTTTGCGAAAAAAAAGTGGTATGCTGAGTGTGCTGTGCATTTTCAGGAATTGGCCGGTTTGTTTCAGAGCATCGATCTTCACAATTAACTATTTTTTAGCAATCATTGATTTAGGAAAAAAAAGTGATTATCTCGGCGAGTTAACCATTTTGAGAAATTTTCCGTTTGTTTTCAGAGCAGCTTGCATTTTGTGCTAACAATTCGTTTTGGAAAAAAGTGATTATCTCGGCAAGTTATTTTGAGTAATTTTCCTTATGGGGGTCAGAGCAGCTTGCATCAAAATTAACAATTTAATGCCTAATATTCATTTTGGGGAAAAAGTGATTATCTCGGCGAATGAACCATTTTGAGTAATTTTCCATTTCGGTTCAGAGCAGTTTGCATCTAAAGTAGCTAGTTTGTGCCAAACATTCATTTTGGAAGAAATGTACAGTTGGTTTTCAGAACGTCTTGCATGAAAATGTACTATTTCTTGTCAAACATTAATTTTGGAAAAAATTGATTATCTCGGCTGGGTAAACATTTTTAATAATTTGGCATTTGGTTTCAGAGCAGCTTGCATCTCAATTTGCTATAATTGCTATTTTTTCCCAAACATTCATTTTGCGGAAGAAAGTGATCTTCGGAGTGTGCTGTGCATTTTCAGGAATTGGCCGGTTTGCTTCAGAGCATCGATCTTCACAATTAACTATTTTTTGGCAATCATTGATTAAGGGAAAAAAAATGATTATCTCGGCGAGTTAACCATTATGAGAAATTTTCTGTTTGTTTTCAGAGCAGCTTGCATCTAAAGTTACTATTTTGTGCTAACAATTCGTTTTGGGAAAAAGTGATTATCTCGGCGAGTTATTTTGAGTAATTTTCCTTATGGGGTCAGCTTGCATCAAAATTAACAATTTAATGCCTAATATTCATTTTGGGGAAAAAGTGATTATCTCGGCGAATGAACCATTTTGAGTAATTTTCCATTTCGGTTCAGAGCAGTTTGCATCTAAAGTAGCTAGTTTGTGCCAAACATTCATTTTGGAAAAAAGGTGATTTTCTCGGCGAGTTAAGCATTTTGAGTAATTTACAGGTTGATTTCAGAGCGGTTTGCATGAAAATGTACTATTTCTTGCCAAACATTCAGTTTGCAAAAAAAGTGATGATCTCGGCGAGTTAAGCAGTTTCAATAATTTGCCATTTGGTTTCAGAGCAGCTTGCATTTAAATTAGCAATTTTTCGCCAAACATTCGTTTTGGAAAGAAATTGATTTCCTCGTTAAGCATTTTGAGCAATGTACAGTTGGTTTTCAGAGCGTCTTGCATGAAAATGTACTATTTCTTGTCAAACATTAAATTTGGAAAAAAGTAATTATCTCGGCTGGGTAAACATTTTTAATAATTTGACATTTGGTTTCAGAGCAGCTTGCGTCTCAATTTGCTATTGTTTGCTATAATTGCTATTTTTTCCCAAACATTCATTTTGCGGAAAAAAGTGATCTTCTGAGTGTGCTGTGCATTTTCAGGAATTGGCCGGTTTGTTTCAGAGCATCGATCTTCACAAATAACTATTTTTTGGCAATCATTGATTTAGGAAAAAAAGTGATTATCTCGGCGAGTTAACCATTATGAGAAATTTTCCGTTTGGTTTCAGAGCAGCTTGCATCTAAAGTTACTATTTTGTGCTAACAATTTGTTTTGGAAAAAAGTGAATATCTCGGCGAGTTATTTTGAGTAATTTTCCTTATGGGGTCAGCTTGCATCAAAATTAACAATTTAATGCCTAATATTCATTTTGGGGAAAAAGTGATTATCTCGGCGAATGAACAATGTTGAGTAATTTTCCATTTCGGTTCAGAGCAGTTTGCATTTAAAGTAGCTAGTTTGTGCCAAACATTCATTTTGGAAAAAAGTGATTTTCTCGGCGAGTTAAGCATTTTGAGTAATTTACCGGTTGATTTCAGAGCGTCTTGCATGAAAATATACTATTTCTTGCCACACATTCATTTTGAAAAAAAAGTGATGATCTCGGCGAGTTAAGCATTTTCAATAATTTGCCATTTGGTTTCAGAGCAGCTTAATTTAAATTTCCTATTTTTTCCCAAACATTCGTTTTGGAAAGAAATTGATTATCTCGGCGAGTCAAGCATTTTGAGTAATTTTCCGGTTGGGGTCAGAGCGTCTTCCATGTAAATGTACTATTTCTTGCCACTCATTCAGTTTCGAAAACAAGTCATTATCTCGGCGAGTGAAGCCTTTTCAAATATTGCCATTTGGTTTCAGAGCAGCTTAATTTAAAGTAGCTATTTTTTGCCAAACAGTCGTTTTGGAAAGAAAGTGATTTCCTCGTTAAGCATTTTGAGAAATGTACAGTTGGTTTTCAGAGGGTCTTGCATGAAAATGTACTATTTCTTGTCAAACATTAATTTTGGAAAAAAGTGATTATCTCGGCTGGGTAAATATTTTTAATAATTTGACATTTGGTTTCAGAGCAGCTTGCATCTCAATTTGCTATTGTTTGCTATAATTGCTATTTTTTCCCAAACATTCATTTTGCGGAAAAAAAGTGATCTTCTGAGTGTGCTGTGCATTTTCAGGAATTGGCCGGTTTGTTTCAGAGCATCGATCTTCACAATTAACTATTTTTTGGCAATCATTGATTTAGGAAAAAAAGTGATTATCTCGGCGAGTTAAGCATTTTGAGAAATTTTCCGTTTGTTTTCAGAGCAGCTTGCATCTAAAGTAGCTAGTTTGTGCCAAACATTCATTTTGGAAAAAAAGTGATCTTCTCGGCGAGTTAAGCATTTTGAGTAATTTACCGGTTGATTTCAGAGCGGCTTGCATGAAAATGTACTATTTCTTGCCACACATTCAGTTTGGAAAAAAAGTGATGATCTTGGCGAGTTAAGCAGTTTCAATAATTTGCCATTTGGTTTCAGAGCAGCTTAATTTAAATTTGCTATTTTTACCCAAACATTCGTTTGGGGAAAAAAAAGTGATTATCTCGGCGAGTCAAGCGTTTTGAGTAATGTTCCGGTTGGGGTCAGAGCGTCTTCCATGTAAATGTACTATTTCTTGCCACTCATTCATTTTGGAAAACAAGTCATTGTCTCGGAGAGTTAGCATTTTCAATAATTGCCATTAAGTTTCAGAGCAGCTTGCATTTAAATTAGCAATTTTTCGCCAAACATTCGTTTTGGAAAGAAATTGATTTCCTCGTTAAGCATTTTGAGCAATGTACAGTTGGTTTTCAGAGCGTCTTGCATGAAAATGTACTATTTCTTGTCAAACATTAATTTTGGAAAAAATTGATTATCTCGACTGGGTAAACATTTTTTATAATTTGACATTTGGTTTCAGAGCAGCTTGCATCTTAATTTGCTATTGTTTGCTATAATTGCTATTTTTTCCCAAACAATCATTTTGCGAAAAAAAAGTGGCATGCTGAGTGTGCTGTGCATTTTCAGGAATTGGCCGGTTTGTTTCAGAGCATCGATCTTCACAATTAACTATTTTTTAGCAATCATTGATTTAGGAAAAAAAAGTGATTATCTCGGCGAGTTAACCATTTTGAGAAATTTTCCGTTTGTTTTCAGAGCAGCTTGCATTTTGTGCTAACAATTCGTTTTGGAAAAAAGTGATTATCTCGGCGAGTTATTTTGAGTAATTTTCCTTATGGGGGTCAGAGCAGCTTGCATCAAAATTAACAATTTAATGCCTAATATTCATTTTGGGGAAAAAGTGATTATCTCGGCGAATGAACCATTTTGAGTAATTTTCCATTTCGGTTCAGAGCAGTTTGCATCTAAAGTAGCTAGTTTGTGCCAAACATTCATTTTGGAAGAAATGTACAGTTGGTTTTCAGAAAGTCTTGCATGAAAATGTACTATTTCTTGTCAAACATTAATTTTGGAAAAAATTGATTATATCGGCTGGGTAAACATTTTTAATAATTTGGCATTTGGTTTCAGAGCAGCTTGCATCTCAATTTGCTATAATTGCTATTTTTTCCCAAACATTCATTTTGCGGAAGAAAGTGATCTTCGGAGTGTGCTGTGCATTTTCAGGAATTGGCCGGTTTGCTTCAGAGCATCGATCTTCACAATTAACTATTTTTTGGCAATCATTGATTAAGGGAAAAAAAATGATTATCTCGGCGAGTTAACAATTATGAGAAATTTTCTGTTTGTTTTCAGAGCAGCTTGCATCTAAAGTTACTATTTTGTGCTAACAATTCGTTTTGGGAAAAAGTGATTATCTCGGCGAGTTATTTTGAGTAATTTTCCTTATGGGGTCAGCTTGCATCAAAATTAACAATTTAATGCCTAATATTCATTTTGGGGAAAAAGTGATTATCTCGGCGAATGAACCATTTTGAGTAATTTTCCATTTCGGTTCAGAGCAGTTTGCATCTAAAGTAGCTAGTTTGTGCCAAACATTCATTTTGGAAAAAAGGTGATTTTCTCGGCGAGTTAAGCATTTTGAGTAATTTACAGGTTGATTTCAGAGCGGTTTGCATGAAAATGTACTATTTCTTGCCAAACATTCAGTTTGCAAAAAAAGTGATGATCTCGGCGAGTTAAGCAGTTTCAATAATTTGCCATTTGGTTTCAGAGCAGCTTGCATTTAAATTATCAATTTTTCGCCAAACATTCGTTTTGGAAAGAAATTGATTTCCTCGTTAAGCATTTTGAGCAATGTACAGTTGGTTTTCAGAGCGTCTTGCATGAAAGTGTACTATTTCTTGTCAAACATTAAATTTGGAAAAAAGTGATTATCTCGGCTGGTTAAACATTTTTAATAATTTGACATTTGGTTTCAGAGCAGCTTGCGTCTCAATTTGCTATTGTTTGCTATAATTGCTATTTTTTCCCACATTCATTTTGCGGAAAAAAGTGATCTTCTGAGTGTGCTGTGCATTTTCAGGAATTGGCCGGTTTGTTTCAGAGCATCGATCTTCACAATTAACTATTTTGTGGCAATCATTGATTGAGGAAAAAAAGTGATTATCTCGGCGAGTTAACCATTATGAGAAATTTTCCGTTTGGTTTCAGAGCTGCTTGCATCTAAAGTTACTATTTTGTGCTAACAATTTGTTTTGGAAAAAAGTGAATATCTCGGCGAGTTATTTTGAGTAATTTTCCTTATGGGGTCAGCTTGCATCAAAATTAACAATTTAATGCCTAATATTCATTTTGGGGAAAAAGTGATTATCTCGGCGAATGAACAATGTTGAGTAATTTTCCATTTCGGTTCAGAGCAGTTTGCATTTAAAGTAGCTAGTTTGTGCCAAACATTCATTTTGGAAAAAAGTGATTTTCTCGGCGAGTTAAGCATTTTGAGTAATTTACCGGTTGATTTCAGAGCGTCTTGCATGAAAATGTACTATTTCTTGCCACACATTCATTTTGAAAAAAAAGTGATGATCTCGGCGAGTTAAGCATTTTCAATAATTTGCCATTTGGTTTCAGAGCAGCTTAATTTAAATTTCCTATTTTTTCCCAAACATTCGTTTTGGAAAGAAATTGATTATCTCGGCGAGTCAAGCATTTTGAGTAATTTTCCGGTTGGGGTCAGAATGTACTATTTCTTGCCACTCATTCAGTTTCGAAAACAAGTCATTATCTCGGCGAGTTAAGCCTTTTCAAATATTGCCATTTGGTTTCAGAGCAGCTTAATTTAAATTAGCTATTTTTTGCCAAACAGTCGTTTTGGAAAGAAAGTGATTTCCTCGTTAAGCATTTTGAGAAATGTACAGTTGGTTTTCAGAGCGTCTTGCATGAAAATGTACTATTTCTTGTCAAACATTAATTTTGGAAAAAAGTGATTATCTCGGCTGGGTAAACATTTTTAATAATTTGACATTTGGTTTCAGAGCAGCTTGCATCTCAATTTGCTATTGTTTGCTATAATTGCTATTTTTTCCCAAACATTCATTTTGCGGAAAAAAGTGATCTTCTGAGTGTGCTGTGCATTTTCAGGAATTGGCCGGTTTGTTTCAGAGCATCGATCTTCACAAATAACTATTTTTTGGCAATCATTGATTTAGGAAAAAAGTGATTATCTCGGCGAGTTAACCATTATGAGAAATTTTCCGTTTGGTTTCAGAGCAGCTTGCATCTAAAGTTACTATTTTGTGCTAACAATTTGTTTTGGAAAAAAGTGAATATCTCGGCGAGTTATTTTGAGTAATTTTCCTTATGGGGTCAGCTTGCATCAAAATTAACAATTTAATGCCTAATATTCATTTTGGGGAAAAAGTGATTATCTCGGCGAATGAACAATGTTGAGTAATTTTCCATTTCGGTTCAGAGCAGTTTGCATTTAAAGTAGCTAGTTTGTGCCAAACATTCATTTTGGAAAAAAGTGATTTTCTCGGCGAGTTAAGCATTTTGAGTAATTTACCGGTTGATTTCAGAGCGTCTTGCATGAAAATGTACTATTTCTTGCCACACATTCATTTTGAAAAAAAAGTGATGATCTCGGCGAGTTAAGCATTTTGAGTAATTTTCCGGTTGGGGTCAGAGCGTCTTCCATGTAAATGTACTATTTCTTGCCACTCATTCAGTTTCGAAAACAAGTCATTATCTCGGCGAGTGAAGCCTTTTCAAATATTGCCATTTGGTTTCAGAGCAGCTTAATTTAAAGTAGCTATTTTTTGCCAAACAGTCGTTTTGGAAAGAAAGTGATTTCCTCGTTAAGCATTTTGAGAAATGTACAGTTGGTTTTCAGAGGGTCTTGCATGAAAATGTACTATTTCTTGTCAAACATTAATTTTGGAAAAAAGTGATTATCTCGGCTGGGTAAATATTTTTAATAATTTGACATTTGGTTTCAGAGCAGCTTGCATCTCAATTTGCTATTGTTTGCTATAATTGCTATTTTTTCCCAAACATTCATTTTGCGGAAAAAAAGTGATCTTCTGAGTGTGCTGTGCATTTTCAGGAATTGGCCGGTTTGTTTCAGAGCATCGATCTTCACAATTAACTATTTTTTGGCAATCATTGATTTAGGAAAAAAAGTGATTATCTCGGCGAGTTAAGCATTTTGAGAAATTTTCCGTTTGTTTTCAGAGCAGCTTGCATCTAAAGTAGCTAGTTTGTGCCAAACATTCATTTTGGAAAAAAAGTGATCTTCTCGGCGAGTTAAGCATTTTGAGTAATTTACCGGTTGATTTCAGAGCGGCTTGCATGAAAATGTACTATTTCTTGCCACACATTCAGTTTGGAAAAAAAGTGATGATCTTGGCGAGTTAAGCAGTTTCAATAATTTGCCATTTGGTTTCAGAGCAGCTTAATTTAAATTTGCTATTTTTACCCAAACATTCGTTTGGGGAAAAAAAAGTGATTATCTCGGCGAGTCAAGCGTTTTGAGTAATGTTCCGGTTGGGGTCAGAGCGTCTTCCATGTAAATGTACTATTTCTTGCCACTCATTCATTTTGGAAAACAAGTCATTATCTCGGAGAGTTAGCATTTTCAATAATTGCCATTAAGTTTCAGAGCAGCTTGCATTTAAATTAGCAATTTTTCGCCAAACATTCGTTTTGGAAAGAAATTGATTTCCTCGTTAAGCATTTTGAGCAATGTACAGTTGGTTTTCAGAGCGTCTTGCATGAAAATGTACTATTTCTTGTCAAACATTAATTTTGGAAAAAATTGATTATCTCGACTGGGTAAACATTTTTTATAATTTGACATTTGGTTTCAGAGCAGCTTGCATCTTAATTTGCTATTGTTTGCTATAATTGCTATTTTTTCCCAAACAATCATTTTGCGAAAAAAAAGTGGTATGCTGAGTGTGCTGTGCATTTTCAGGAATTGGCCGGTTTGTTTCAGAGCATCGATCTTCACAATTAACTATTTTTTAGCAATCATTGATTTAGGAAAAAAAAGTGATTATCTCGGCGAGTTAACCATTTTGAGAAATTTTCCGTTTGTTTTCAGAGCAGCTTGCATTTTGTGCTAACAATTCGTTTTGGAAAAAAGTGATTATCTCGGCGAGTTATTTTGAGTAATTTTCCTTATGGGGGTCAGAGCAGCTTGCATCAAAATTAACAATTTAATGCCTAATATTCATTTTGGGGAAAAAGTGATTATCTCGGCGAATGAACCATTTTGAGTAATTTTCCATTTCGGTTCAGAGCAGTTTGCATCTAAAGTAGCTAGTTTGTGCCAAACATTCATTTTGGAAGAAATGTACAGTTGGTTTTCAGAGCGTCTTGCATGAAAATGTACTATTTCTTGTCAAACATTAATTTTGGAAAAAAGTGATTATCTCGGCTGGGTAAACATTTTTAATAATTTGACATTTGGTTTCAGAGAAGCTTGCATCTCAATTTGCTATTGTTTGCTATAATTGCTATTTTTTCCCAAACATTCATTTTGCGGAAAAAAGTGATCTTCTGAGTGTGCTGTGCATTTTCAGGAATTGGCCGGTTTGTTTCAGAGCATCGATCTTCACAATTAACTATTTTTTGGCAATCATTGATTTAGGAAAAAAAGTGATTATCTCGGCGAGTTAACCATTTTGAGAAATTTTCCGTTTGTTTTCAGAGCAGCTTGCATCTAAAGTTACTATTTTGTGCTAACAATTCGTTTTGGAAAAAAGTGATTATCTCGGCGAGTTATTTTGAGTAATTTTCCTTATGCGGTCAGCTTGCATCAAAATTAACAATTTAATGCCTAATATTCATTTTGGGGAAAAAGTGATTATCTCGGCGAATGAACAATGTTGAGTAATTTTCCATTTCGGTTCAGAGCAGTTTGCATTTAAAGTAGCTAGTTTGTGCCAAACATTCATTTTGGAAAAAAGTGATTTTCTCGGCGAGTTAAGCATTCTGAGTAATTTACCGGTTGATTTCAGAGCGTCTTGCATGAAAATGTACTATTTCTTGCCACACATTCATTTTGAAAAAAAAGTGATGATCTCGGCGAGTTAAGCATTTTGAGTAATTTTCCGGTTGGGGTCAGAGCGTCTTCCATGTAAATGTACTATTTCTTGCCACTCATTCAGTTTCGAAAACAAGTCATTATCTCGGCGAGTTAAGCCTTTTCAAATATTGCCATTTGGTTTCAGAGCAGCTTAATTTAAATTAGCTATTTTTTGCCAAACAGTCGTTTTGGAAAGAAAGTGATTTCCTCGTTAAGCATTTTGAGAAATGTACAGTTGGTTTTCAGAGCGTCTTGCATGAAAATGTACTATTTCTTGTCAAACATTAAATTTGGAAAAAAGTGATTATCTCGGCTGGGTAAACATTTTTAATAATTTGACATTTGGTTTCAGAGCAGCTTGCATCTCAATTTGCTATTGTTTGCTATAATTGCTATTTTTTCCCAAACATTCATTTTGCGGAAAAAAGTGATCTTCTGAGTGTGCTGTGCATTTTCAGGAATTGGCCGGTTTGTTTCAGAGCATCGATCTTCACAATTAACTATTTTTTGGCAATCATTGATTTAGGAAAAAAAGTGATTATCTCGGCGAGTTAACCATTTTGAGAAATTTTCCGTTTGTTTTCAGAGCAGCTTGCATTTTGTGCTAACAATTCGTTTTGGAAAAAAGTGATTATCTCGGCAAGTTATTTTGAGTAATTTTCCTTATGGGGGTCAGAGCAGCTTGCATCAAAATTAACAATTTAATGCCTAATATTCATTTTGGGGAAAAAGTGATTATCTCGGCGAATGAACCATTTTGAGTAATTTTCCATTTCGGTTCAGAGCAGTTTGCATCTAAAGTAGCTAGTTTGTGCCAAACATTCATTTTGGAAAAAAGGTGATTTTCTCGGCGAGTTAAGCATTTTGAGTAATTTACAGGTTGATTTCAGAGCGGTTTGCATGAAAATGTACTATTTCTTGCCAAACATTCAGTTTGCAAAAAAAGTGATGATCTCGGCGAGTTAAGCAGTTTCAATAATTTGCCATTTGGTTTCAGAGCAGCTTGCATTTAAATTAGCAATTTTTCGCCAAACATTCGTTTTGGAAAGAAATTGATTTCCTCGTTAAGCATTTTCAGCAATGTACAGTTGGTTTTCAGAGCGTCTTGCATGAAAATGTACTATTTCTTGTCAAACATTAATTTTGGAAAAAATTGATTATCTCGGCTGGGTAAACATTTTTAATAATTTGGCATTTGGTTTCAGAGCAGCTTGCATCTCAATTTGCTATTGTTTGCTATAATTGCAATTTTTTCCCAAACATTCATTTTGCGGAAAAAAGTGATCTTCTGAGTGTGCTGTGCATTTTCAGGAATTGGCCGGTTTGTTTCAGAGCATCGATCTTCACAATTAACTATTTTTTGGCAATCATTGATTTAGGAAAAAAAGTGATTATCTCGGCGAGTTAACCATTATGAGAAATTTTCCGTTTGTTTTCAGAGCAGCTTGCATCTAAAGTTACTATTTTGTGCTAACAATTCGTTTTGGGAAAAAGTGATTATCTCGGCGAGTTATTTTGAGTAATTTTCCTTATGGGGTCAGCTTGCATCAAAATTAACAATTTAATGCCTAATATTCATTTTGGGGAAAAAGTGATTATCTCGGCGAATGAACCATTTTGAGTAATTTTCCATTTCGGTTCAGAGCAGTTTGCATCTAAAGTAGCTAGTTTGTGCCAAACATTCATTTTGGACAAAAGGTGATTTTCTCGGCGAGTTAAGCATTTTGAGTAATTTACAGGTTGATTTCAGAGCGGTTTGCATGAAAATGTACTACTTCTTGCCAAACATTCAGTTTGGAAAAAAAGTGATGATCTCGGCGAGTTAAGCAGTTTCAATAATTTGCCATTTGGTTTCAGAGCAGCTTGCATTTAAATTAGCAATTTTTCGCCAAACATTCGTTTTGGAAAGAAATTGATTTCCTCGTTAAGCATTTTGAGCAATGTACAGTTGGTTTTCAGAGCGTCTTGCATGAAAATGTACTATTTCTTGTCAAACATTAATTTTGGAAAAAAGTAATTATCTCGGCTGGGTAAACATTTTTAATAATTTGACATTTGGTTTCAGAGCAGCTTGCGTCTCAATTTGCTATTGTTTGCTATAATTGCTATTTTTCCCCAAACATTCATTTTGCGGAAAAAAGTGATCTTCTGAGTGTGCTGTGCATTTTCAGGAATTGGCCGGTTTGTTTCAGAGCATCGATCTTCACAATTAACTATTTTTTGGCAATCATTGATTTAGGAAAAAAAGTGATTATCTCGGCGAGTTAACCATTATGAGAAATTTTCCGTTTGGTTTCAGAGCAGCTTGCATCTAAAGTTACTATTTTGTGCTAACAATTTGTTTTGGAAAATAGTGAATATCTCGGCGAGTTATTTTGAGTAATTTTCCTTATGGGGTCAGCTTGCATCAAAATTAACAATTTAATGCCTAATATTCATTTTGGGGAAAAAGTGATTATCTCGGCGAATGAACAATGTTGAGTAATTTTCCATTTCGGTTCAGAGCAGTTTGCATTTAAAGTAGCTAGTTTGTGCCAAACATTCATTTTGGAAAAAAGTGATTTTCTCGGCGAGTTAAGCATTTTGAGTAATTTACCGGTTGATTTCAGAGCGTCTTGCATGAAAATGTACTATTTCTTGCCACACATTCATTTTGAAAAAAAAGTGATGATCTCGGCGAGTTAAGCATTTTCAATAATTTGCCATTTGGTTTCAGAGCAGCTTAATTTAAATTTCCTATTTTTTCCCAAACATTCGTTTTGGAAAGAAATTGATTATCTCGGCGAGTCAAGCATTTTGAGTAATTTTCCGGTTGGGGTCAGAGCGTCTTCCATGTAAATGTACTATTTCTTGCCACTCATTCAGTTTCGAAAACAAGTCATTATCTCGGCGAGTTAAGCCTTTTCAAATATTGCCATTTGGTTTCAGAGCAGCTTAATTTAAAGTAGCTATTTTTTGCCAAACAGTCGTTTTGGAAAGAAAGTGATTTCCTCGTTAAGCATTTTGAGAAATGTACAGTTGGTTTTCAGAGCGTCTTGCATGAAAATGTACTATTTCTTGTCAAACATTAATTTTGGAAAAAAGTGATTATCTCGGCTGGGTAAACATTTTTAATAATTTGACATTTGGTTTCAGAGCAGCTTGCATCTCAATTTGCTATTGTTTGCTATAATTGCTATTTTTTCCCAAACATTCATTTTGCGGAAAAAAAGTGATCTTCTGAGTGTGCTGTGCATTTTCAGGAATTGGCCGGTTTGTTTCAGAGCATCGATCTTCACAATTAACTATTTTTTGGCAATCATTGATTTAGGAAAAAAAGTGATTATCTCGGCGAGTTAACCATTTTGAGAAATTTTCCGTTTGTTTTCAGAGCAGCTTGCATCTAAAGTTACTATTTTGTGCTAACAATTCGTTTTGGAAAAAAGTGATTATCTCGGCGAGTTATTTTGAGTAATTTTCCTTATGGGGTCAGCTTGCATCAAAATTAACAATTTAATGCCTAATATTCATTTTGGGGAAAAAGTTATTATCTCGGCGAATGAACCATTTTGAGTATTTTTCCATTTCGGTTCAGAGCAGTTTGCATCTAAAGTAGCTAGTTTGTGCCAAACATTCATTTTGGAAAAAAGTGATTTTCTCGGCGAGTTAAGCATTTTGAGTAATTTACCGGTTGATTTCAGAGCGTCTTGCATGAAAATGTACTATTTCTTGCCACACATTCATTTTGAAAAAAAAGTGATGATCTCGGCGAGTTAAGCATTTTCAATAATTTGCCATTTGGTTTCAGAGCAGCTTAATTTAAATTTCCTATTTTTTCCCAAACATTCGTTTTGGAAAGAAATTGATTATCTCGGCGAGTCAAGCATTTTGAGTAATTTTCCGGTTGGGGTCAGAGCGTCTTCCATGTAAATGTACTATTTCTTGCCACTCATTCAGTTTCGAAAACAAGTCATTATCTCGGCGAGTTAAGCCTTTTCAAATATTGCCATTTGGTTTCAGAGCAGCTTAATTTAAAGTAGCTATTTTTTGCCAAACAGTCGTTTTGGAAAGAAAGTGATTTCCTCGTTAAGCATTTTGAGAAATGTACAGTTGGTTTTCAGAGCGTCTTGCATGAAAATGTACTATTTCTTGTCAAACATTAATTTTGGAAAAAAGTGATTATCTCGGCTGGGTAAACATTTTTAATAATTTGACATTTGGTTTCAGAGCAGCTTGCATCTCAATTTGCTATTGTTTGCTATAATTGCTATTTTTTCCCAAACATTCATTTTGCGGAAAAAAAGTGATCTTCTGAGTGTGCTGTGCATTTTCAGGAATTGGCCGGTTTGTTTCAGAGCATCGATCTTCACAATTAACTATTTTTTGGCAATCATTGATTTAGGAAAAAAAGTGATTATCTCGGCGAGTTAACCATTTTGAGAAATTTTCCGTTTGTTTTCAGAGCAGCTTGCATCTAAAGTTACTATTTTGTGCTAACAATTCGTTTTGGAAAAAAGTGATTATCTCGGCGAGTTATTTTGAGTAATTTTCCTTATGGGGTCAGCTTGCATCAAAATTAACAATTTAATGCCTAATATTCATTTTGGGGAAAAAGTTATTATCTCGGCGAATGAACCATTTTGAGTATTTTTCCATTTCGGTTCAGAGCAGTTTGCATCTAAAGTAGCTAGTTTGTGCCAAACATTCATTTTGGAAAAAAGTGATTTTCTCGGCGAGTTAAGCATTTTGAGTAATTTACCGGTTGATTTCAGAGCGTCTTGCATGAAAATGTACTATTTCTTGCCACACATTCATTTTGAAAAAAAAGTGATGATCTCGGCGAGTTAAGCATTTTCAATAATTTGCCATTTGGTTTCAGAGCAGCTTAATTTAAATTTCCTATTTTTTCCCAAACATTCGTTTTGGAAAGAAATTGATTATCTCGGCGAGTCAAGCATTTTGAGTAATTTTCCGGTTGGGGTCAGACCGTCTTCCATGTAAATGTACTATTTCTTGCCACTCATTCAGTTTCGAAAACAAGTCATTATCTCGGCGAGTTAAGCCTTTTCAAATATTGCCATTTGGTTTCAGAGCAGCTTAATTTAAATTAGCTATTTTTTGCCAAACAGTCGTTTTGGAAAGAAAGTGATTTCCTCGTTAAGCATTTTGAGAAATGTACAGTTGGTTTTCAGAGCGTCTTGCATGAAAATGTACTATTTCTTGTCAAACATTAATTTTGGAAAAAAGTGATTATCTCGGCTGGGAAAACATTTTTAATAATTTGACATTTGGTTTCAGAGCAGCTTGCATCTCAATTTGCTATTGTTTGCTATAATTGCTATTTTTTCCCAAACATTCATTTTGCGGAAAAAAGTGATCTTCTGAGTGTGCTGTGCATTTTCAGGAATTGGCCGGTTTTTTTCAGAGCATCGATCTTCACAATTAACTATTTTTTGGCAATCATTGATTTAGGAAAAAAAGTGATTATCTCGGCGAGTTAACCATTATGAGAAATTTTCCGTTTGTTTTCAGAGCAGCTTGCATCTAAAGTTACTATTTTGTGCTAACAATTTGTTTTGGAAAAAAGTGAATATCTCGGCGAGTTATTTTGAGTAATTTTCCTTATGGGGTCAGCTTGCATCAAAATTAACAATTTAATGCCTAATATTCATTTTGGGGAAAAAGTGATTATCTCGGCGAATGAACCATTTTGAGTAATTTTCCATTTCGGTTCAGAGCAGTTTGCATCTAAAGTAGCTAGTTTGTGCCAAACATTCATTTTGGAAAAAAGTGATTATCTCGGCGAGTTAACCATTTTGAGAAATTTTCCGTTTGTTTTCAGAGCAGCTTGCATTTTGTGCTAACAATTCGTTTTGGAAAAAAGTGATTATCTCGGCAAGTTATTTTGAGTAATTTTCCTTATGGGGGTCAGAGCAGCTTGCATCAAAATTAACAATTTAATGCCTAATATTCATTTTGGGGAAAAAGTGATTATCTCGGCGAATGAACCATTTTGAGTAATTTTCCATTTCGGTTCAGAGCAGTTTGCATCTAAAGTAGCTAGTTTGTGCCAAACATTCATTTTGGAAGAAATGTACAGTTGGTTTTCAGAACGTCTTGCATGAAAATGTACTATTTCTTGTCAAACATTAATTTTGGAAATAATTGATTATCTCGGCTGGGTAAACATTTTTAATAATTTGGCATTTGGTTTCAGAGCAGCTTGCATCTCAATTTGCTATAATTGCTATTTTTTCCCAAACATTCATTTTGCGGAAAAAAGTGATCTTCGGAGTGTGCTGTGCATTTTCAGGAATTGGCCGGTTTGCTTCAGAGCATCGATCTTCACAATTAACTATTTTTTGGCAATCATTGATTAAGGGAAAAAAAATGATTATCTCGGCGAACTAACCATTTTGAGTAATTTTCCATTTCGGTTCAGAGCAGTTTGCATCTAAAGTAGCTAGTTTGTGCCAAACATTCATTTTGGAAAAAAGGTGATTTTCTCGGCGAGTTAAGCATTTTGAGTAATTTACAGGTTGATTTCAGAGCGGTTTGCATGAAAATGTACTATTTCTTGCCAAACATTCAGTTTGGAAAAAAAGTGATGATCTCGGCGAGTTAAGCAGTTTCAATAATTTGCCATTTGGTTTCAGAGCAGCTTGCATTTAAATTAGCAATTTTTCGCCAAACATTCGTTTTGGAAAGAAATTGATTTCCTCCTTAAGCATTTTGAGCAATGTACAGTTGGTTTTCAGAGCGTCTTGCATGAAAGTGTACTATTTCTTGTCAAACATTAAATTTGGAAAAAAGTAATTATCTCGGCTGGGTAAACATTTTTAATAATTTGACATTTGGTTTCAGAGCAGCTTGCGTCTCAATTTGCTATTGTTTGCTATAATTGCTATTTTTTCCCAAACATTCATTTTGCGGAAAAAAGTGATCTTCTGAGTGTGCTGTGCATTTTCAGGAATTGGCCGGTTTGTTTCAGAGCATCGATCTTCACAATTAACTATTTTGTGGCAATCATTGATTTAGGAAAAAAAGTGATTATCTCGGCGAGTTAACCATTATGAGAAATTTTCCGTTTGGTTTCAGAGCTGCTTGCATCTAAAGTTACTATTTTGTGCTAACAATTTGTTTTGGAAAAAAGTGAATATCTCGGCGAGTTATTTTGAGTAATTTTCCTTATGGGGTCAGCTTGCATCAAAATTAACAATTTAATGCCTAATATTCATTTTGGGGAAAAAGTGATTATCTCGGCGAATGAACAATGTTGAGTAATTTTCCATTTCGGTTCAGAGCAGTTTGCATTTAAAGTAGCTAGTTTGTGCCAAACATTCATTTTGGAAAAAAGTGATTTTCTCGGCGAGTTAAGCATTTTGAGTAATTTACAGGTTGATATCAGAGCGGTTTGCATGAAAATGTACTATTTCTTGCCAAACATTCAGTTTGGAAAAAAAGTGATGATCTCGGCGAGTTAAGCAGTTTCAATAATTTGCCATTTGGTTTCAAGCAGCTTGCATTTAAATTAGCAATTTTTCGCCAAACATTCGTTTTGGAAAGAAATTGATTTCCTCGTTAAGCATTTTGAGCAATGTACAGTTGGTTTTCAGAGCGTCTTGCATGAAAATGTACTATTTCTTGTCAAAATTAAATTTGGAAAAAAGTAATTATCTCGGCTGGGTAAACATTCATTTTGCGGAAAAAAGTGATCTCCTGAGTGTGCTGTGCATTTTCAGGAATTGGCCGGTTTGTTTCAGAGCATCGATCTTCACAATTAACTATTTTTTGGCAATCATTGATTTAGGAAAAAAAGTGATTATCTCGGCGAGTTAACCATTATGAGAAATTTTCCGTTTGGTTTCAGAGCAGCTTGCATCTAAAGTTACTATTTTGTGCTAACAATTTGTTTTGGAAAATAGTGAATATCTCGGCGAGTTATTTTGAGTAATTTTCCTTATGGGGTCAGCTTGCATCAAAATTAACAATTTAATGCCTAATATTCATTTTGGGGAAAAAGTGATTATCTCGGCGAATGAACAATGTTGAGTAATTTTCCATTTCGGTTCAGAGCAGTTTGCATTTAAAGTAGCTAGTTTGTGCCAAACATTCATTTTGGAAAAAAGTGATTTTCTCGGCGAGTTAAGCATTTTGAGTAATTTACCGGTTGATTTCAGAGCGTCTTGCATGAAAATGTACTATTTCTTGCCACACATTCATTTTGAAAAAAAAGTGATGATCTCGGCGAGTTAAGCATTTTCAATAATTTGCCATTTGGTTTCAGAGCAGCTTAATTTAAATTTCCTATTTTTTCCTAAACATTCGTTTTGGAAAGAAATTGATTATCTGGGCGAGTCAAGCATTTTGAGTAATTTTCCGGTTGGGGTCAGAGCGTCTTCCATGTAAATGTACTATTTCTTGCCACTCATTCAGTTTCGAAAACAAGTCATTATCTCGGCGAGTTAAGCCTTTTCAAATATTGCCATTTGGTTTCAGAGCAGCTTAATTTAAAGTAGCTATTTTTTGCCAAACAGTCGTTTTGGAAAGAAAGTGATTTCCTCGTTAAGCATTTTGAGAAATGTACAGTTGGTTTTCAGAGCGTCTTGCATGAAAATGTACTATTTCTTGTCAAACATTAATTTTGGAAAAAAGTGATTATCTCGGCTGGGTAAACATTTTTAATAATTTGACATTTGGTTTCAGAGCAGCTTGCGTCTCAATTTGCTATTGTTTGCTATAATTGCTATTTTTTCCCAAACATTCATTTTGCGGAAAAAAAGTGATCTTCTGAGTGTGCTGTGCATTTTCAGGAATTGGCCGGTTTGTTTCAGAGCATCGATCTTCACAATTAACTATTTTTTGGCAATCATTGATTTAGGAAAAAAAGTGATTATCTCGGCGAGTTAACCATTTTGAGAAATTTGCCGTTTGTTTTCAGAGCAGCTTGCATCTAAAGTTACTATTTTGTGCTAACAATGCGTTTTGGAAAAAAGTGATTATCTCGGCGAGTTATTTTGAG
Organism: Scyliorhinus torazame; assembly: GCF_047496885.1. Lineage (NCBI taxonomy): Eukaryota > Metazoa > Chordata > Chondrichthyes > Carcharhiniformes > Scyliorhinidae > Scyliorhinus > Scyliorhinus torazame. The sequence goes on along the minus strand of NW_027308371.1, from coordinate 18,261 downwards.
TACTTTTCCTTATGGGGTCAGCTTGCATCAAAATTAACAATTTAATGCCTAATATTCATTTTGGGGAAAAAGTGATTATCTCGGCGAATGAACAATTTTGAGTAATTTTCCATTTCGGTTCAGAGCAGTTTGCATCTAAAGTAGCTAGTTTGTGCCAAACATTCATTTTGGAAAAAAGGTGATTTTCTCGGCGAGTTAAGCATTTTGAGTAATTTACAGGTTGATTTCAGAGCGGTTTGCATGAAAATGTACTATTTCTTGCCAAACATTCAGTTTGGAAAAAAAGTGATGATCTCGGCGAGTTAAGCAGTTTCAATAATTTGCCATTTGGTTTCAGAGCAGCTTAATTTAAATTTGCTATTTTTACCCAAACATTCGTTTGGGGAAAAAAAAGTGATTATCTCGGCGAGTAAAGCATTTTGAGTAATGTTCCGGTTGGGGTCAGAGCGTCTTCCATGTAAATGGACTATTTCTTGCCACTCATTCAGTTTGGGAAACAAGTCATTATCTCGGAGAGTTAGCATTTTCAATAATTGCCATTAACTTTCAGAGCAGCTTGCATTTAAATTAGCAATTTTTCGCCAAACATTCGTTTTGGAAAGAAATTGATTTCCTCGTTAAGCATTTTGAGCAATGTACAGTTGGTTTTCAGAGCGTCTTGCATGAAAATGTACTATTTCTTGTCAAACATTAAATTTGGAAAAAAGTAATTATCTCGGCTGGGTAAACATTTTTAATAATTTGACATTTGGTTTCAGAGCAGCTTGCATCTCAATTTGCTATTGTTTGCTATAATTGCTATTTTTTCCCAAACATTCATTTTGCGGAAAAAAGTGATCTTCTGAGTGTGCTGTGCATTTTCAGGAATTGGCCGGTTTGTTTCAGAGCATCGATCTTCACAATTAACTATTTTTTGGCAATCATTGATTTAGGAAAAAAAGTGATTATCTCGGCGAGTTAACCATTATGAGAAATTTTCCGTTTGGTTTCAGAGCAGCTTGCATCTAAAGTTACTATTTTGTGCTAACAATTTGTTTTGGAAAAAAGTGAATATCTCGGCGAGTTATTTTGAGTAATTTTCCTTATGGGGTCAGCTTGCATCAAAATTAACAATTTAATGCCTAATATTCATTTTGGGGAAAAAGTGATTATCTCGGCGAATGAACAATGTTGAGTAATTTTCCATTTCGGTTCAGAGCAGTTTGCATTTAAAGTAGCTAGTTTGTGCCAAACATTCATTTTGGAAAAAAGTGATTTTCTCGGCGAGTTAAGCATTTTGAGTAATTTACCGGTTGATTTCAGAGCGTCTTGCATGAAAATGTACTATTTCTTGCCACACATTCATTTTGAAAAAAAAGTGATGATCTCGGCGAGTTAAGCATTTTCAATAATTTGCCATTTGGTTTCAGAGCAGCTTAATTTAAATTTCCTATTTTTTCCCAAACATTCGTTTTGGAAAGAAATTGATTATCTCGGCGAGTCAAGCATTTTGAGTAATTTTCCGGTTGGGGTCAGAGCGTCTTCCATGTAAATGTACTATTTCCTGCCACTTATTCAGTTTCGAAAACAAGTCATTATCTCGGCGAGTTAAGCCTTTTCAAATATTGCCATTTGGTTTCAGAGCAGCTTAATTTAAATTAGCTATTTTTTGCCAAACAGTCGTTTTGGAAAGAAAGTGATTTCCTCGTTAAGCATTTTGAGAAATGTACAGTTGGTTTTCAGAGCGTCTTGCATGAAAATGTACTATTTCTTGTCAAACATTAACTTTGGAAAAAAGTGATTATCTCGGCTGGGTAAACATTTTTAATAATTTGACATTTGGTTTCAGAGCAGCTTGCATCTCAATTTGCTATTGTTTGCTATAATTGCTATTTTTTCCCAAACATTCATTTTGCGGAAAAAAGTGATCTTCTGAGTGTGCTGTGCATTTTCAGGAATTGGCCGGTTTGTTTCAGAGCATCGATCTTCACAATTAACTATTTTTTGGCAATCATTGATTTAGGAAAAAAAGTGATTATCTCGGCGAGTTAACCATTATGAGAAATTTTCCGTTTGTTTTCAGAGCTGCTTGCATCTAAAGTTACTATTTTGTGCTAACAATTTGTTTTGGAAAAAAGTGAATATCTCGGCGAGTTACTTTGAGTAATTTTCCTTATGGGGTCAGCTTGCATCAAAATTAACAATTTAATGCCTAATATTCATTTTGGGGAAAAAGTGATTATCTCGGCGAATGAACAATGTTGAGTAATTTTCCATTTCGGTTCAGAGCAGTTTGCATTTAAAGTAGCTAGTTTGTGCCAAACATTCATTTTGGAAAAAAGTGATTTTCTCGGCGAGTTAAGCATTTTGAGTAATTTACCGGTTGATTTCAGAGCGTCTTGCATGAAAATGTACTATTTCTTGCCACACATTCATTTTGAAAAAAAAGTGATGATCTCGGCGAGTTAAGCATTTTCAATAATTTGCCATTTGGTTTCAGAGCAGCTTAATTTAAATTTCCTATTTTTTCCCAAACATTCGTTTTGGAAAGAAATTGATTATCTCGGCGAGTCAAGCATTTTGAGTAATTTTCCGGTTGGGGTCAGAGCGTCTTCCATGTAAATGTACTATTTCTTGCCACTCATTCAGTTTCGAAAACAAGTCATTATCTCGGCGAGTTAAGCCTTTTCAAATATTGCCATTAACTTTCAGAGCAGCTTGCATTTAAATTAGCAAATTTTCGCCAAACAGTCGTTTTGGAAAGAAAGTGATTTCCTCGTTAAGCATTTTGAGAAATGTACAGTTGGTTTTCAGAGCGTCTTGCATGAAACTGTACTATTTCTTGTCAAACATTAATTTTGGAAAAAAGTGATTATCTCGGCTGGGAAAACATTTTTAATAATTTGACATTTGGTTTCAGAGCAGCTTGCATCTCAATTTGCTATTGTTTGCTATAATTGCTATTTTTTCCCAAACATTCATTTTGCGGAAAAAAGTGATCTTCTGAGTGTGCTGTGCATTTTCAGGAATTGGCCGCTTTTTTTCAGAGCATCGATCTTCACAATTAACTATTTTTTGGCAATCATTGATTTAGGAAAAAAAGTGATTATCTCGGCGAGTTAACCATTATGAGAAATTTTCCGTTTGTTTTCAGAGCAGCTTGCATCTAAAGTTACTATTTTGTGCTAACAATTTGTTTTGGAAAAAAGTGATTATCTCGGCAAGTTATTTTGAGTAATTTTCCTTATGGGGTCAGAGCAGCTTGCATCAAAATTAAAAATTTAATGCCTAATATTCATTTTGGGGAAAAAGTGATTATCTCGGCGAATGAACCATTTTGAGTAATTTTCCATTTCGGTTCAGAGCAGTTTGCATCTAAAGTAGCTAGTTTGTGCCAAACATTCATTTTGGAAGAAATGTACAGTTGGTTTTCAGAACGTCTTGCATGAAAATGTACTATTTCTTGTCAAACATTAATTTTGGAAAAAAGTGATTATCTCGGCTGGGTAAACATTTTTAATAATTTGGCATTTGGTTTCAGAGCAGCTTGCATCTCAATTTGCTATTGTTTGCTATAATTGCTATTTTTTTCCAAACATTCATTACGGAAAAAAGTGATCTTCGGAGTGTGCTGTGCATTTTCAGGAATTGGCCGGTTTGTTTCAGAGCATCGATCTTCACAATTAACTATTTTTTGGCAATCATTGATTTAGGAAAAAAAAATGATTATCTCGGCGAGTTAACCATTATGAGAAATTTTCCGTTTGTTTTCAGAGCAGCTTGCATCTAAAGTTACTATTTTGTGCTAACAATTCGTTTTGGGAAAAAGTGATTATCTCGGCGAGTTATTTTGAGTAATTTTCCTTATGGGGTCAGCTTGCATCAAAATTAACAATTTAATGCCTAATATTCATTTTGGGGAAAAAGTGATTATCTCGGCGAATGAACCATTTTGAGTAATTTTCCATTTCGGTTCAGAGCAGTTTGCATGAAAATGTACTATTTCTTGCCAAACATTCAGTTTGGAAAAAAAGTGATGATCTCGGCGAGTTAAGCAGTTTCAATAATTTGCCATTTGGTTTCAGAGCAGCTTAATTTAAATTTGCTATTTTTACCCAAACATTCGTTTGGGGAAAAAAAAGTGATTATCTCGGCGAGATATTAGCAATTTTTCGCCAAACATTGTTAAGCATTTTGAGCAATGTACAGTTGGGTTTCAGAGCGTCTGGCATGAAAATGTACTATTTCTTGTCAAACATTAAATTTTTGAAAAAAGTGATTATCTCGGCAGGGTAAACATTTTTAATAATTTGCCATTTGGTTTCAGAGCAGCTTAATTTAAATTTGCTATTTTTACCCAAACATTCGTTTGGGGAAAAAAAAGTGATTATCTCGGCGAGTACAGCATTTTGAGTAATGTTCCGGTTGGGGTCAGAGCGTCTTCCATGTAAATGTACTATTTCTTGCCACTCATTCAGTTTGGAAAACAAGTCATTATCTCGGAGAGTTAGCATTTTCAATAATTGCCATTAAGTTTCAGAGCAGCTTGCATTTAAATTAGCAATTTTTCGCCAAACATTCGTTTTGGAAAGAAATTGATTTCCTCGTTAAGCATTTTGAGCAATGTACAGTTGGTTTTCAGAGCGTCTTGCATGAAAATGTACTACTTCTTGTCAGACATTAATTTTGGAAAAAAGTGATTATCTCGGCTGGGTAAACATTTTTAATAATTTGACATTTGGTTTCAGAGCAGCTTGCGTCTCAATTTGCTATTGTTTGCTATAATTGCTATTTTTTCCCAAACATTCATTTTGCGGAAAAAAGTGATCTTCTGAGTGTGCTGTGCATTTTCAGGAATTGGCCGGTTTGTTTCAGAGCATCGATCTTCACAATTAACTATTTTTTGGCAATCATTGATTTAGGAAAAAAAGTGATTATCTCGGCGAGTTAACCATTTTGAGAAATTTGCCGTTTGTTTTCAGAGCAGCTTGCATCTAAAGTTACTATTTTGTGCTAACAATGCGTTTTGGAAAAAAGTGATTATCTCGGCGAGTTATTTTGAGTACTTTTCCTTATGGGGTCAGCTTGCATCAAAATTAACAATTTAATGCCTAATATTCATTTTGGGGAAAAAGTGATTATCTCGGCGAATGAACAATTTTGAGTAATTTTCCATTTCGGTTCAGAGCAGTTTGCATCTAAAGTAGCTAGTTTGTGCCAAACATTCATTTTGGAAAAAAGGTGATTTTCTCGGCGAGTTAAGCATTTTGAGTAATTTACAGGTTGATTTCAGAGCGGTTTGCATGAAAATGTACTATTTCTTGCCAAACATTCAGTTTGGAAAAAAAGTGATGATCTCGGCGAGTTAAGCAGTTTCAATAATTTGCCATTTGGTTTCAGAGCAGCTTAATTTAAATTTGCTATTTTTACCCAAACATTCGTTTGGGGAAAAAAAAGTGATTATCTCGGCGAGTAAAGCATTTTGAGTAATGTTCCGGTTGGGGTCAGAGCGTCTTCCATGTAAATGGACTATTTCTTGCCACTCATTCAGTTTGGGAAACAAGTCATTATCTCGGAGAGTTAGCATTTTCAATAATTGCCATTAACTTTCAGAGCAGCTTGCATTTAAATTAGCAATTTTTCGCCAAACATTCGTTTTGGAAAGAAATTGATTTCCTCGTTAAGCATTTTGAGCAATGTACAGTTGGTTTTCAGAGCGTCTTGCATGAAAATGTACTATTTCTTGTCAAACATTAAATTTGGAAAAAAGTAATTATCTCGGCTGGGTAAACATTTTTAATAATTTGACATTTGGTTTCAGAGCAGCTTGCATCTCAATTTGCTATTGTTTGCTATAATTGCTATTTTTTCCCAAACATTCATTTTGCGGAAAAAAGTGATCTTCTGAGTGTGCTGTGCATTTTCAGGAATTGGCCGGTTTGTTTCAGAGCATCGATCTTCACAATTAACTATTTTTTGGCAATCATTGATTTAGGAAAAAAAGTGATTATCTCGGCGAGTTAACCATTATGAGAAATTTTCCGTTTGGTTTCAGAGCAGCTTGCATCTAAAGTTACTATTTTGTGCTAACAATTTGTTTTGGAAAAAAGTGAATATCTCGGCGAGTTATTTTGAGTAATTTTCCTTATGGGGTCAGCTTGCATCAAAATTAACAATTTAATGCCTAATATTCATTTTGGGGAAAAAGTGATTATCTCGGCGAATGAACAATGTTGAGTAATTTTCCATTTCGGTTCAGAGCAGTTTGCATTTAAAGTAGCTAGTTTGTGCCAAACATTCATTTTGGAAAAAAGTGATTTTCTCGGCGAGTTAAGCATTTTGAGTAATTTACCGGTTGATTTCAGAGCGTCTTGCATGAAAATGTACTATTTCTTGCCACACATTCATTTTGAAAAAAAAGTGATGATCTCGGCGAGTTAAGCATTTTCAATAATTTGCCATTTGGTTTCAGAGCAGCTTAATTTAAATTTCCTATTTTTTCCCAAACATTCGTTTTGGAAAGAAATTGATTATCTCGGCGAGTCAAGCATTTTGAGTAATTTTCCGGTTGGGGTCAGAGCGTCTTCCATGTAAATGTACTATTTCCTGCCACTTATTCAGTTTCGAAAACAAGTCATTATCTCGGCGAGTTAAGCCTTTTCAAATATTGCCATTTGGTTTCAGAGCAGCTTAATTTAAATTAGCTATTTTTTGCCAAACAGTCGTTTTGGAAAGAAAGTGATTTCCTCGTTAAGCATTTTGAGAAATGTACAGTTGGTTTTCAGAGCGTCTTGCATGAAAATGTACTATTTCTTGTCAAACATTAACTTTGGAAAAAAGTGATTATCTCGGCTGGGTAAACATTTTTAATAATTTGACATTTGGTTTCAGAGCAGCTTGCATCTCAATTTGCTATTGTTTGCTATAATTGCTATTTTTTCCCAAACATTCATTTTGCGGAAAAAAGTGATCTTCTGAGTGTGCTGTGCATTTTCAGGAATTGGCCGGTTTGTTTCAGAGCATCGATCTTCACAATTAACTATTTTTTGGCAATCATTGATTTAGGAAAAAAAGTGATTATCTCGGCGAGTTAACCATTATGAGAAATTTTCCGTTTGTTTTCAGAGCTGCTTGCATCTAAAGTTACTATTTTGTGCTAACAATTTGTTTTGGAAAAAAGTGAATATCTCGGCGAGTTACTTTGAGTAATTTTCCTTATGGGGTCAGCTTGCATCAAAATTAACAATTTAATGCCTAATATTCATTTTGGGGAAAAAGTGATTATCTCGGCGAATGAACAATGTTGAGTAATTTTCCATTTCGGTTCAGATCAGTTTGCATTTAAAGTAGCTAGTTTGTGCCAAACATTCATTTTGGAAAAAAAGTGATTTTCTCGGCGAGTTAAGCATTTTGAGTAATTTACCGGTTGATTTCAGAGCGGCTTGCATGAAAATGTACCTTTTCTTGCCACACATTCATTTTGAAAAAAAGTGATGTTCTCGGCGAGATAAGCATTTTCAATAATTTGCCATTTGGTTTCAGAGCAGCTTAATTTAAATTTCCTATTTTTTCCCAAACATTCGTTTTGGAAAGAAATTGATTATCTCGGCGAGTCAAGCATTTTGAGTAATTTTCCGGTTGGGGTCAGAGCGTCTTCCATGTAAATGTACTATTTCTTGCCACTCATTCAGTTTCGAAAACAAGTCATTATCTCGGCGAGTTAAGCCTTTTCAAATATTGCCATTTGGTTTCAGAGCAGCTTAATTTAAATTAGCTATTTTTTGCCAAACAGTCGTTTTGGAAAGAAAGTGATTTCCTCGTTAAGCATTTTGAGAAATGTACAGTTGGTTTTCAGAGCGTCTTGCATGAAAATGTACTATTTCTTGTCAAACATTAACTTTGGAAAAAAGTGATTATCTCGGCTGGGTAAACATTTTTAATAATTTGACATTTGGTTTCAGAGCAGCTTGCATCTCAATTTGCTATTGTTTGCTATAATTGCTATTTTTTCCCAAACATTCATTTTGCGGAAAAAAGTGATCTTCTGAGTGTGCTGTGCATTTTCAGGAATTGGCCGGTTTGTTTCAGAGCATCGATCTTCACAATTAACTATTTTTTGGCAATCATTGATTTAGGAAAAAAAGTGATTATCTCGGCGAGTTAACCATTATGAGAAATTTTCCGTTTGTTTTCAGAGCAGCTTGCATCTAAAGTTACTATTTTGTGCTAACAATTTGTTTTGGAAAAAAGTGAATATCTCGGCGAGTTACTTTGAGTAATTTTCCTTATGGGGTCAGCTTGCATCAAAATTAACAATTTAATGCCTAATATTCATTTTGGGGAAAAAGTGATTATCTCGGCGAATGAACAATGTTGAGTAATTTTCCATTTCGGTTCAGATCAGTTTGCATTTAAAGTAGCTAGTTTGTGCCAAACATTCATTTTGGAAAAAAAGTGATTTTCTCGGCGAGTTAAGCATTTTGAGTAATTTACCGGTTGATTTCAGAGCGGCTTGCATGAAAATGTACCTTTTCTTGCCACACATTCATTTTGAAAAAAAGTGATGTTCTCGGCGAGTTAAGCATTTTCAATAATTTGCCATTTGGTTTCAGAGCAGCTTAATTTAAATTTCCTATTTTTTCCCAAACATTCGTTTTGGAAAGAAATTGATTATCTCGGCGAGTCAAGCATTTTGAGTAATTTTCCGGTTGGGGTCAGAGCGTCTTCCATGTAAATGTACTATTTCTTGCCACTCATTCAGTTTCGAAAACAAGTCATTATCTCGGCGAGTTAAGCCTTTTCAAATATTGCCATTTGGTTTCAGAGCAGCTTAATTTAAAGTCGCTATTTTTTGCCAAACAGTCGTTTTGGAAAGAAAGTGATTTCCTCGTTAAGCATTTTGAGAAATGTACAGTTGGTTTTCAGAGCGTCTTGCATGAAAATGTACTATTTCTTGTCAAACATTAAATTTGGAAAAAAGTGATTATCTCGGCTGGGTAAACATTTTTAATAATTTGACATTTGGTTTCAGAGCAGCTTGCATCTCAATTTGCTATTGTTTGCTATAATTGCTATTTTTTCCCAAACATTCATTTTGCGGAAAAAAAGTGATCTTCTGAGTGTGCTGTGCATTTTCAGGAATTGGCCGGTTTGTTTCAGAGCATCGATCTTCACAATTAACTATTTTTTGGCAATCATTGATTTAGGAAAAAAAGTGATTATCTCGGCGAGTTAACCATTTTGAGAAATTTTCCGTTTGTTTTCAGAGCAGCTTGCATCTAAAGTTACTATTTTGTGCTAACAATTCGTTTTGGAAAAAAGTGATTATCTCGGCGAGTTATTTTGAGTAATTTTCCTTATGGGGTCAGCTTGCATCAAAATTAACAATTTAATGCCTAATATTCATTTTGGGGAAAAAGTGATTATCTCGGCGAATGAACAATTTTGAGTAATTTTCCATTTCGGTTCAGAGCAGTTTGCATCTAAAGTAGCTAGTTTGTGCCAAACATTCATTTTGGAAAAAAGGTGATTTTCTCGGCGAGTTAAGCATTTTGAGTAATTTACAGGTTGATTTCAGAGCGGTTTGCATGAAAATGTACTATTTCTTGCCAAACATTCAGTTTGGAAAAAAAGTGATGATCTCGGCGAGTTAAGCATTTTCAATAATTTGCCATTTGGTTTCAGAGCAGCTTAATTTAAATTTCCTATTTTTTCCCAAACATTCGTTTTGGAAAGAAATTGATTATCTCGGCGAGTCAAGCATTTTGAGTAATTTTCCGGTTGGGGTCAGAGCGTCTTCCATGTAAATGTACTATTTCTTGCCACTTATTCAGTTTCGAAAACAAGTCATTATCTCGGCGAGTTAAGCCTTTTCAAATATTGCCATTTGGTTTCAGAGCAGCTTAATTTAAATTAGCTATTTTTTGCCAAACAGTCGTTTTGGAAAGAAAGTGATTTCCTCGTTAAGCATTTTGAGAAATGTACAGTTGGTTTTCAGAGCGTCTTGCATGAAAATGTACTATTTCTTGTCAAACATTAACTTTGGAAAAAAGTGATTATCTCGGCTGGGTAAACATTTTTAATAATTTGACATTTGGTTTCAGAGCAGCTTGCATCTCAATTTGCTATTGTTTGCTATAATTGCTATTTTTTCCCAAACATTCATTTTGCGGAAAAAAGTGATCTTCTGAGTGTGCTGTGCATTTTCAGGAATTGGCCGGTTTGTTTCAGAGCATCGATCTTCACAATTAACTATTTTTTGGCAATCATTGATTTAGGAAAAAAAGTGATTATCTCGGCGAGTTAACCATTATGAGAAATTTTCCGTTTGTTTTCAGAGCTGCTTGCATCTAAAGTTACTATTTTGTGCTAACAATTTGTTTTGGAAAAAAGTGAATATCTCGGCGAGTTACTTTGAGTAATTTTCCTTATGGGGTCAGCTTGCATCAAAATTAACAATTTAATGCCTAATATTCATTTTGGGGAAAAAGTGATTATCTCGGCGAATGAACAATGTTGAGTAATTTTCCATTTCGGTTCAGATCAGTTTGCATTTAAAGTAGCTAGTTTGTGCCAAACATTCATTTTGGAAAAAAAGTGATTTTCTCGGCGAGTTAAGCATTTTGAGTAATTTACCGGTTGATTTCAGAGCGGCTTGCATGAAAATGTACCTTTTCTTGCCACACATTCATTTTGAAAAAAAGTGATGTTCTCGGCGAGTTAAGCATTTTCAATAATTTGCCATTTGGTTTCAGAGCAGCTTAATTTAAATTTCCTATTTTTTCCCAAACATTCGTTTTGGAAAGAAATTGATTATCTCGGCGAGTCAAGCATTTTGAGTAATTTTCCGGTTGGGGTCAGAGCGTCTTCCATGTAAATGTACTATTTCTTGCCACTCATTCAGTTTCGAAAACAAGTCATTATCTCGGCGAGTTAAGCCTTTTCAAATATTGCCATTTGGTTTCAGAGCAGCTTAATTTAAAGTCGCTATTTTTTGCCAAACAGTCGTTTTGGAAAGAAAGTGATTTCCTCGTTAAGCATTTTGAGAAATGTACAGTTGGTTTTCAGAGCGTCTTGCATGAAAATGTACTATTTCTTGTCAAACATTAATTTTGGAAAAAAGTGATTATCTCGGCTGGGTAAACATTTTTAATAATTTGACATTTGGTTTCAGAGCAGCTTGCATCTCAATTTGCTATTGTTTGCTATAATTGCTATTTTTTCCCAAACATTCATTTTGCGGAAAAAAGTGATCTTCTGAGTGTGCTGTGCATTTTCAGGAATTGGCCGGTTTGTTTCAGAGCATCGATCTTCACAATTAACTATTTTTTGGCAATCATTGATTTAGGAAAAAAAGTGATTATCTCGGCGAGTTAACCATTTTGAGAAATTTTCCGTTTGTTTTCAGAGCAGCTTGCATCTAAAGTTACTATTTTGTGCTAACAATTCGTTTTGGAAAAAAGTGATTATCTCGGCGAGTTATTTTGAGTAATTTTCCTTATGGGGTCAGCTTGCATCAAAATTAACAATTTAATGCCTAATATTCATTTTGGGGAAAAAGTGATTATCTCGGCGAATGAACAATTTTGAGTAATTTTCCATTTCGGTTCAGAGCAGTTTGCATCTAAAGTAGCTAGTTTGTGCCAAACATTCATTTTGGAAAAAAGGTGATTTTCTCGGCGAGTTAAGCATTTTGAGTAATTTACAGGTTGATTTCAGAGCGGTTTGCATGAAAATGTACTATTTCTTGCCAAACATTCAGTTTGGAAAAAAAGTGATGATCTCGGCGAGTTAAGCAGTTTCAATAATTTGCCATTTGGTTTCAGAGCAGCTTAATTTAAATTTGCTATTTTTACCCAAACATTCGTTTGGGGAAAAAAAAGTGATTATCTCGGCGAGTAAAGCATTTTGAGTAATGTTCCGGTTGGGGTCAGAGCGTCTTCCATGTAAATGGACTATTTCTTGCCACTCATTCAGTTTGGGAAACAAGTCATTATCTCGGAGAGTTAGCATTTTCAATAATTGCCATTAACTTTCAGAGCAGCTTGCATTTAAATTAGCAATTTTTCGCCAAACATTCGTTTTGGAAAGAAATTGATTTCCTCGTTAAGCATTTTGAGCAATGTACAGTTGGTTTTCAGAGCGTCTTGCATGAAAATGTACTATTTCTTGTCAAACATTAAATTTGGAAAAAAGTAATTATCTCGGCTGGGTAAACATTTTTAATAATTTGACATTTGGTTTCAGAGCAGCTTGCATCTCAATTTGCTATTGTTTGCTATAATTGCTATTTTTTCCCAAACATTCATTTTGCGGAAAAAAGTGATCTTCTGAGTGTGCTGTGCATTTTCAGGAATTGGCCGGTTTGTTTCAGAGCATCGATCTTCACAATTAACTATTTTTTGGCAATCATTGATTTAGGAAAAAAAGTGATTATCTCGGCGAGTTAACCATTACGAGAAATTTTCCGTTTGGTTTCAGAGCAGCTTGCATCTAAAGTTACTATTTTGTGCTAACAATTTGTTTTGGAAAAAAGTGAATATCTCGGCGAGTTATTTTGAGTAATTTTCCTTATGGGGTCAGCTTGCATCAAAATTAACAATTTAATGCCTAATATTCATTTTGGGGAAAAAGTGATTATCTCGGCGAATGAACAATGTTGAGTAATTTTCCATTTCGGTTCAGAGCAGTTTGCATTTAAAGTAGCTAGTTTGTGCCAAACATTCATTTTGGAAAAAAGTGATTTTCTCGGCGAGTTAAGCATTTTGAGTAATTTACCGGTTGATTTCAGAGCGTCTTGCATGAAAATGTACTATTTCTTGCCACACATTCATTTTGAAAAAAAAGTGATGATCTCGGCGAGTTAAGCATTTTCAATAATTTGCCATTTGGTTTCAGAGCAGCTTAATTTAAATTTCCTATTTTTTCCCAAACATTCGTTTTGGAAAGAAATTGATTATCTCGGCGAGTCAAGCATTTTGAGTAATTTTCCGGTTGGGGTCAGAGCGTCTTCCATGTAAATGTACTATTTCTTGCCACTTATTCAGTTTCGAAAACAAGTCATTATCTCGGCGAGTTAAGCCTTTTCAAATATTGCCATTTGGTTTCAGAGCAGCTTAATTTAAATTAGCTATTTTTTGCCAAACAGTCGTTTTGGAAAGAAAGTGATTTCCTCGTTAAGCATTTTGAGAAATGTACAGTTGGTTTTCAGAGCGTCTTGCATGAAAATGTACTATTTCTTGTCAAACATTAACTTTGGAAAAAAGTGATTATCTCGGCTGGGTAAACATTTTTAATAATTTGACATTTGGTTTCAGAGCAGCTTGCATCTCAATTTGCTATTGTTTGCTATAATTGCTATTTTTTCCCAAACATTCATTTTGCGGAAAAAAGTGATCTTCTGAGTGTGCTGTGCATTTTCAGGAATTGGCCGGTTTGTTTCAGAGCATCGATCTTCACAATTAACTATTTTTTGGCAATCATTGATTTAGGAAAAAAAGTGATTATCTCGGCGAGTTAACCATTATGAGAAATTTTCCGTTTGTTTTCAGAGCAGCTTGCATCTAAAGTTACTATTTTGTGCTAACAATTTGTTTTGGAAAAAAGTGAATATCTCGGCGAGTTACTTTGAGTAATTTTCCTTATGGGGTCAGCTTGCATCAAAATTAACAATTTAATGCCTAATATTCATTTTGGGGAAAAAGTGATTATCTCGGCGAATGAACAATGTTGAGTAATTTTCCATTTCGGTTCAGATCAGTTTGCATTTAAAGTAGCTAGTTTGTGCCAAACATTCATTTTGGAAAAAAAGTGATTTTCTCGGCGAGTTAAGCATTTTGAGTAATTTACCGGTTGATTTCAGAGCGGCTTGCATGAAAATGTACCTTTTCTTGCCACACATTCATTTTGAAAAAAAGTGATGTTCTCGGCGAGTTAAGCATTTTCAATAATTTGCCATTTGGTTTCAGAGCAGCTTAATTTAAATTTCCTATTTTTTCCCAAACATTCGTTTTGGAAAGAAATTGATTATCTCGGCGAGTCAAGCATTTTGAGTAATTTTCCGGTTGGGGTCAGAGCGTCTTCCATGGAAATGTACTATTTCTTGCCACTCATTCAGTTTCGAAAACAAGTCATTATCTCGGCGAGTTAAGCCTTTTCAAATATTGCCATTTGGTTTCAGAGCAGCTTAATTTAAAGTCGCTATTTTTTGCCAAACAGTCGTTTTGGAAAGAAAGTGATTTCCTCGTTAAGCATTTTGAGAAATGTACAGTTGGTTTTCAGAGCGTCTTGCATGAAAATGTACTATTTCTTGTCAAACATTAATTTTGGAAAAAAGTGATTATCTCGGCTGGGTAAACATTTTTAATAATTTGACATTTGGTTTCAGAGCAGCTTGCATCTCAATTTGCTATTGTTTGCTATAATTGCTATTTTTTCCCAAACATTCATTTTGCGGAAAAAAAGTGATCTTCTGAGTGTGCTGTGCATTTTCAGGAATTGGCCGGTTTGTTTCAGAGCATCGATCTTCACAATTAACTATTTTTTGGCAATCATTGATTTAGGAAAGAAAGTGATTATCTCGGCGAGTTAACCATTTTGAGAAATTTTCCGTTTGTTTTCAGAGCAGCTTGCATCTAAAGTTACTATTTTGTGCTAACAATTCGTTTTGGAAAAAAGTGATTATCTCGGCGAGTTATTTTGAGTAATTTTCCTTATGGGGTCAGCTTGCATCAAAATTAACAATTTAATGCCTAATATTCATTTTGGGGAAAAAGTTATTATCTCGGCGAATGAACCATTTTGAGTATTTTTCCATTTCGGTTCAGAGCAGTTTGCATCTAAAGTAGCTAGTTTGTGCCAAACATTCATTTTGGGAAAAAAGTGATCTTCTCGGCGAGTTAAGCATGTTGAGTAATTTACCGGTTGATTTCAGAGCGGCTTGCATGAAAATGTACTATTTCTTGCCACACATTCAGTTTGGAAAAAAAGTGATGATCTTGGCGAGTTAAGCAGTTTCAATAATTTGCCATTTGGTTTCAGAGCAGCTTAATTTAAATTTGCTATTTTTACCCAAACATTCGTTTGGGGAAAAAAAAGTGATTATCTCGGCGAGTCAAGCGTTTTGAGTAATGTTCTGGTTGGGGTCAGAGCGTCTTCCATGTAAATGTACAATTTCTTGCCACTCATTCATTTTGGAAAACAAGTCATTATCTCGGAGAGTTAGCATTTTCAATAATTGCCATTAAGTTTCAGAGCAGCTTGCATTTAAATTAGCAATTTTTCGCCAAACATTCGTTTTGGAAATAAATTGATTTCCTCGTTAAGCATTTTGAGCAATGTACAGTTGGTTTTCAGAGCGTCTTGCATGAAAATGTACTACTTCTTGTCAGACATTAATTTTGGAAAAAAGTGATTATCTCGACTGGGTAAACATTTTTTATAATTTGACATTTGGTTTCAGAGCAGCTTGCATCTTAATTTGCTATTGTTTGCTATAATTGCTATTTTTTCCCAAACAATCATTTTGCGAAAAAAAGTGGTATGCTGAGTGTGCTGTGCATTTTCAGGAATTGGCCGGTTTGTTTCAGAGCATCGATCTTCACAATTAACTATTTTTTGGCAATCATTGATTTAGGAAAAAAAAGTGATTATCTCGGCGAGTTAACCATTTTGAGAAATTTTCCGTTTGTTTTCAGAGCAGCTTGCATTTTGTGCTAACAATTCGTTTTGGAAAAAAGTGATTATCTCGGCAAGTTATTTTGAGTAATTTTCCTTATGGGGGTCAGAGCAGCTTGCATCAAAATTAACAATTTAATGCCTAATATTCATTTTGGGGAAAAAGTGATTATCTCGGCGAATGAACCATTTTGAGTAATTTTCCATTTCGGTTCAGAGCAGTTTGCATCTAAAGTAGCTAGTTTGTGCCAAACATTCATTTTGGAAGAAATGTACAGTTGGTTTTCAGAACGTCTTGCATGAAAATGTACTATTTCTTGTCAAACATTAATTTTGGAAAAAATTGATTATCTCGGCTGGGTAAACATTTTTAATAATTTGGCATATGGTTTCAGAGCAGCTTGCATCTCAATTTGCTATAATAGCTATTTTTTCCCAAACATTCATTTTGCGGAAAAAAGTGATCTTCGGAGTGTGCTGTGCATTTTCAGGAATTGGCCGGTTTGCTTCAGAGCATCGATCTTCACAATTAACTATTTTTTGGCAATCATTGATTAAGGGAAAAAAAATGATTATCTCGGCGAGTTAACCATTATGAGAAATTTTCCGTTTGTTTTCAGAGCAGCTTGCATCTAAAGTTACTATTTTGTGCTAACAATTCGTTTTGGGAAAAAGTGATTATCTCGGCGAGTTATTTTGAGTAATTTTCCTTATGGGGTCAGCTTGCATCAAAATTAACAATTTAATGCCTAATATTCATTTTGGGGAAAAAGTGATTTTCTCGGCGAGTTAAGCATTTTGAGTAATTTACAGGTTGATTTCAGAGCGGTTTGCATGAAAATGTACTATTTCTTGCCAAACATTCAGTTTGCAAAAAAAGTGATGATCTCGGCGAGTTAAGCAGTTTCAATAATTTGCCATTTGGTTTCAGAGCAGCTTGCATTTAAATTAGCAATTTTTCGCCAAACATTCGTTTTGGAAAGAAATTGATTTCCTCGTTAAGCATTTTGAGCAATGTACAGTTGGTTTTCAGAGCGTCTTGCATGAAAATGTACTATTTCTTGTCAAACATTAAATTTGGAAAAAAGTAATTATCTCGGCTGGGTAAACATTTTTAATAATTTGACATTTGGTTTCAGAGCAGCTTGCGTCTCAATTTGCTATTGTTTGCTATAATTGCTATTTTTTCCCAAACATTCATTTTGCGGAAAAAAGTGATCTTCTGAGTGTGCTGTGCATTTTCAGGAATTGGCCGGTTTGTTTCAGAGCATCGATCTTCACAAATAACTATTTTTTGGCAATCATTGATTTAGGAAAAAAAGTGATTATCTCGGCGAGTTAACCATTATGAGAAATTTTCCGTTTGGTTTCAGAGCAGCTTGCATCTAAAGTTACTATTTTGTGCTAACAATTTGTTTTGGAAAAAAGTGAATATCTCGGCGAGTTATTTTGAGTAATTTTCCTTATGGGGTCAGCTTGCATCAAAATTAACAATTTAATGACTAATATTCATTTTGGGGAAAAAGTGATTATCTCGGCGAATGAACAATGTTGAGTAATTTTCCATTTCGGTTCAGAGCAGTTTGCATTTAAAGTAGCTAGTTTGTGCCAAACATTCATTTTGGAAAAAAGTGATTTTCTCGGCGAGTTAAGCATTTTGAGTAATTTACCGGTTGATTTCAGAGCGTCTTGCATGAAAATGTACTATTTCTTGCCACACATTCATTTTGAAAAAAAAGTGATGATCTCGGCGAGTTAAGCATTTTCAATAATTTGCCATTTGGTTTCAGAGCAGCTTAATTTAAATTTCCTATTTTTTCCCAAACATTCGTTTTGGAAAGAAATTGATTATCTCGGCGAGTCAAGCATTTTGAGTAATTTTCCGGTTGGGGTCAGAGCGTCTTCCATGTAAATGTACTATTTCTTGCCACTCATTCAGTTTCGAAAACAAGTCATTATCTCGGCGAGTTAAGCCTTTTCAAATATTGCCATTTGGTTTCAGAGCAGCTTAATTTAAAGTAGCTATTTTTTGCCAAACAGTCGTTTTGGAAAGAAAGTGATTTCCTCGTTAAGCATTTTGAGAAATGTACAGTTGGTTTTCAGAGGGTCTTGCATGAAAATGTACTATTTCTTGTCAAACATTAATTTTGGAAAAAAGTGATTATCTCGGCTGGGTAAATATTTTTAATAATTTGACATTTGGTTTCAGAGCAGCTTGCATCTCAATTTGCTATAATTGCTATTTTTTCCCAAACATTCATTTTGCGGAAAAAAGTGATCTTCGGAGTGTGCTGTGCATTTTCAGGAATTGGCCGGTTTGCTTCAGAGCATCGATCTTCACAATTAACTATTTTTTGGCAATCATTGATTAAGGGAAAAAAAATGATTATCTCGGCGAGTTAACCATTATGAGAAATTTTCCGTTTGTTTTCAGAGCAGCTTGCATCTAAAGTTACTATTTTGTGCTAACAATTCGTTTTGGGAAAAAGTGATTATCTCGGCGAGTTATTTTGAGTAATTTTCCTTATGGGGTCAGCTTGCATCAAAATTAACAATTTAATGCCTAATATTCATTTTGGGGAAAAAGTGATTATCTCGGCGAATGAA
>NW_027308370.1:0-119000 GCF_047496885.1 Scyliorhinus torazame | reverse complement strand
CCAGCCTCTCCCCCGACACCACCCAGCCTCTCCCCCGACACCGCCCAGCCTCTCCGCCGACACCGCACAGCTTCCTGCCCGACACCGCCCAGCCTCTCCCCGACACCGCCCAGCCTCTCCCCCGACACCGCCCAGCCTCTCCCCCGACACCGCCCAGCCTCTCCCCGACACCGCCTAGCCTCTCCCCCGACACCGCACAGCCTCTCCCCCGACACCGCCCAGCCTCTCCCCCGACACCACCCAGCCTCTCCCCCGACACCGCCCAGCCTCTCCCCCGACACCGCCCATCCTCTCCACCGACACCGCCCAGCCTCTCCCTGGACACCGCCGAGACTCTCCCTCGACACCGCCTAGCCTCTCCCCCGACACCGCACAGCCTCTCCCCCGACGCCGCACATCCTCTCCACCGACACTGCACAGCCTCTCCCACGACACCGGCCAGCCTCTCCGCGGACACCGCCCAGCCTCTCCCCCGACACCGAACAGCCTCTCCCCCGACACCGCCCAGCCTCTCCCCCGACAACGACCAGCCTCTCCCCGGACACCGCCCAGCTTCCTGCCCGACACTGGCCAGCCTCTCCCCCGACATCGCCCAGCTACTCCCCCGACACCAGCCAGCCTCTCCCCCGACACCGCCCAGCTTCCTGCCCAACATCGCCAGCCTCTCCCCCGACACCGCCCAGCCTCTCCCCCGACACCGCCCAGCTTCCTGCCCGACACCGCCCAGCCTCTCCCCCGACGCCGACCAGCCTCTCCCCCGACACTGTACAGCCCCTCCCACGACACCGGCCAGCCTCTCCCCGGACACCGCCGAGACTCTCCCCCGACACCGCCCAGCCTCTCCCAAGACACCGCCCAGCCTCTCCCCCAACACCGCCCAGCATCTCCCCCGACACCGCCCAGCCTCTACCCCGACACCGCCCAGCCTCTCCCCCGACACCGGCCAGCCTCTCCCCCGACCCCGCCCAGCCTCTCCCCCGACACCAGCCAGCCTCTCCCCCGACACCGCCCAGCTTCCTGCCCGACACCGCCCAGCATCTCCCCCGACGCCGCCCAGCCTCTCCCCCGACACTGCCCAGCCTCTCCCCCGACACTGCACAGCCCCTCCCCCGACACCGCCCAGCCTCTCCCCGACACCGCCCAGCTTCCTGCCCGACACTGGCCAGCCTCTCCGCCGACATCGCCCAGCTACTCCCCCGACACCAGCCAGCCTCTCCCCCGACACCGCCCAGCCTCTCCCCGACACCGCCCAGCCTCTCCCCGACACCGCCCAGCCTCTCCCCCGACACCGCCCAGCCTCTCCCCAGACACCGCCGAGACGCTCCCCCGACACCGCCCAGCCTCTCCCCCGACACCGCCCAGCCACTCCCCCGACACCGCCGAGCCTCTCCCCCGACACCGCCGAGCCTCTCCCCTGACACCGCACAGCCTCTCCACCGACACCGGCCAGCCTCTCCCCCAACACCACCCCGCCTCTCCCCCGACACCGCCCAGCTACTCCCCCGACACCAGCCGGCCTCTCCCCCGACACCGCCCTGCCTCTCCCCCGACACCGCCCAGCCTCTCCCCCGACACCGCCCAGCCTCTCCCCGACACCGCCCAGCCTCTCCCCCGAAACCGCCCAGCCTCTCCCCGGACACCGCCGAGACTCTCCCCCGACACCGCACAGCCTCTCCCCCGATGCCGCCCAGCCTCTCCCCCGACACTGCACAGCCTCTCCCACGACACCGGGCAGCCTCTCCGCGGACACCGCCGAGACTCTCCCCCGACACCGCCCAGCCTCTCCCCCGACACCGCCCAGCCTCTCCCCCGACACCACCCAGCCTCTCCCCCGACACCGCCCAGCCTCTCCGCCGACACCGCACAGCTTCCTGCCCGACACCGCCCAGCCTCTCCCCCGACACCGCCCAGCCTCTCCCCCGACACCACCCAGCCTCTCCCCCGACACCGCCCAGCCTCTCCCCCGACACCGCCCATCCTCTCCCCCGACACCGCCCAGCCTCTCCCCGGACACCGCCGAGACTCTCCCTCGACACCGCCTAGCCTCTCCCCCGACACCGCACAGCCTCTCCCCCGACACCGCACAGCCTCTCCCCCGACACTGCACAGCCTCTCCCACGACACCGGCCAGCCTCTCCGCGGACACCGCCCAGCCTCTCCCTCGACACCGAACAGCCTCTCCCACGACACCGGCCAGCCTCTCCCCGGACACCGCCGAGACTCTCCCCCGACACCGCCCAGCCTCTCCCAAGACACCGCCCAGCCTCTCCCCCAACACCGCCCAGCATCTCCCCCGACACCGCCCAGCCTCTACCCCGACACCGCCCAGCCTCTCCCCCGACACCGGCCAGCCTCTCCCCCGACCCCGCCCAGCCTCTCCCCCAACACCAGCCAGCCTCTCCCCCGACACCGCCCAGCTTCCTGCCCGACACCGCCCAGCATCTCCCCCGACGCCGCCCAGCCTCTCCCCCGACACTGCCCAGCCTCTCCCCCGACACTGCACAGCCCCTCCCCCGACACCGCCCAGCCTCTCCCCGACACCGCCCAGCCTCTCCCCCGACACCGCCCAGCCTCTCCCCGGACACCGCCGAGACTCTCCCCCGACACCGGCCAGCCACTCCCTCGACACCTACCAGCCTCGCCCCCGACACCGGCCAGCCTCTCCCCCGACACCGCCCAGCCTCTCCCCCGACACCGTCCAGCATCTCCCTCGACACTGCCCAGCCTCAACCCCGACACCGCCCAGCCTCTCCCCCGACATCGCCCAGCTTCCTGCCCGACACCGCCCAACCTCTCCCCCGACACCGCCCATCCTCTCCCCCGACACCGCCCAGCCTGTCCCCGGACACCGCCGAGACTCTCCCCCGACACCGCCTAACCTCTCCCCGACACTGCACAGCCTCTCCCACGACACCGTCCAGCCTCTCTGCGGACACCGCCGATACTCTCCCCCGACACCGCACAGCCTCTCCCCCGACGCCGCCCAGCCTCTCCCCCGACACGGTCCAGCCTCTCCCCCGACACCGCCTAGCCTCTCCCCCGACACTGCACAGCCTCTCCCACGACACCGTCCAGCCTCTCCGCGGACACCGCCGATACTCTCCCCCGACACCGCACAGCCTCTCCCCCGACAACGACCAGCCTCTCTCCCGACACCGCCCAGCTTCCTGCCCGACACCGTCCAGCATCTCCCTCGACACTGCCCAGCCTCAACCCCGACACCGCCCAGCCTCTCCCCCGACATCGCCCAGCTTCCTGCCCGACACCGCCCAACCTCTCCCCCGACACCGCCCATCCTCTCCCCCGACACCGCCCAGCCTCTCCCCGGACACCGCCGAGACTCTCCCCCGACACCGCCTAGCCTCTCCCCGACACTGCACAGCCTCTCCCACGACACCGTCCAGCCTCTCTGCGGACACCGCCGATACTCTCCCCCGACACCACACAGCCTCTAACCCGACGCCGCCCAGCCTCTCCCCCGACACGGTCCAGCCTCTCCCCCGACACCGCACAGCCTCTCCCCCGATGCCGCCCAGCCTCTCCCCCGACACTGCCCAGCTTCCTTCCCGACACCGCCCAGCCTCTCCCCGACACCGCCCAGCCTCTCCCCCGACACCGCCCAGCCTCTCCCCGGACACCGCCGAGACTCCCCCCCGACACCGCCCAGCCTCTCCCCCGACACCGCCCAGCCTCTCCCCCGACACCGTCCAGCATCTCCCTCGACACTGCCCAGCTTCCTTCCCGACACCGCCCAGCCTCTCCCCCGACACCGCCCAGCCTCTCCCCGGACACCGCCGAGACTCCCCCCCGACACCGCCCAGCCTCTCCCCCGACACCGCCCAGCCTCTCCCCCGACACCGTCCAGCTTCCTCCCCGACATCGCTCAGCCTCTCACCCGACACCGCCCAGCCTCTCCCGCGACACCGCCCAGCCTCTCCCACGACACTGCCCAGTCTCTCATCCAACACCGCCGAGCCTCCTCCCGACACCGCCCAGCCTCTCCCCCGACACCGCCTAGCCTCTCCCCCGACACCGCCCAGCCTCTCCCCCGACACCGCCCAGCCTCTCCCCCGACACCGCCCAGCCTCTCTCCCAACAACGCCCCGCCTCTCCCCGGACACCGCCCAGCCTCGCCCCGGACACCGCCCAACTTCCTCACCGACACCGCCCAACCTCTCCCGCGACACCGCCGAGCCTCTCCCCGGACACCGCCCAGCCTCTCCCTCGACATCGCTCAGCCTCTCCCCCGACACCGCCCAGCATCTCCCCGGACACCGCCCAGCTTCCTCCCCGACACCGCTCAGCCTCTCCCTCGACATCGCCCAGCCTCTCCCCGGACACCGCCCAGCCTCTCTCCCGACACAGCCCAGCCTCTCCCCGGACACCGCCCAGCCTCTCTCCCGACACAGCCCAGCCTCTCGCCGGACACCGCCCAGCCTCTCTCCCGACACCGCCCAGCCTCTCCCTCGACATCGCCCAGCCTCTCCCCGGACACCGACCAGCCACTCCCGCGACACCGCCCAGCCTCTCCCCGGACACCGCCCAGCCTCTCCCCGGACACCGACCAGCCACTCCCCCGACACCGCCCAGCATCTCCCCTGACACCGCCCAGCCTCTCCCCGGACACCGCCCAGCTTCCTCCCCGACACCGCTCAGCCTCTCCCCCGACACCGCCCAGCATCTCTCCCGACACCGCCCAGCCTCTCTCCCGACACCGCTCAGCCTCTCCCCCGACACCGCCCAGCATCTCCCTTGACACCGCTCAGCCTCTCTCCCGACACCGCCCAGCCTCTCTCCCGACACCGCCCAGCCTCTCTCCCGACACCGCTCAGCCTCTCCCCCGACACCGCCCAGCATCTCCCCTGACACCGCTCAGCCTCTCTCCCGACACCGCCCAGCCTCTCCCCGACACCGCCCAGCCTCTCTCCCGACACCGCCCCGCCTCTCCCCAGACACCGCCCAGCTTCCTCCCCGACACCGCCCAGAATCTCCCCCGACATCGCCCAGCCTCTCCCCCGACACCGCCCAGCCTCTCCCCAGACACCGCCCAGCTTCCTCCCCGACACCGCCCAGCCTCCTCCCGACATCGCCCAGCCTCTCCCCGGACACCGCCCAGCTTCCTCCCCGACATCGACCAGACTCTCCCTGGACACCGCCCATCTTCATCCTCAACACCGCCCAGCCTCTCCCCCGACATCCCCAGCCTCTCACCGGACACCGCCCAGCCTCTCTCCCGACACCGCCCAGCCTCTCCCCCGACACCGCCCAGCCTCTCTCCCGACACCGCCCAGCCTCTCCCCCGACACCGCCCAGCCTCTCTCCCAACACAGCCCAGGCTCTCCCCGGACACCGCTCAGCCTCTCCCACGACACCGCCCAGCTTCTCCCCCGACACCGCCAAGCCTCCCCCGACACCGCCCAGCCTCCCCCGACACCGCCCAGCCTCCCCGACATCGCTCAGCCTCTCCCCCGACACCGCCCAGCCTCCCCCGACACCGCCCAGCCTCCCCCCGACATCGCTCAGCCTCTCCCACGACACCGCCCAGCCTCCCCCCGACATCGCTCAGCCTCTCCCCCGACACCGCCCAGCCTCCCCCCGACACCGCCCAGCCTCTCTCCCGACACCGCCCAGCCTCTCCCCGACACCGCCCAGCCTCTCTCCCGACACCGCCCCGCCTCTCCCCAGACACCGCCCAGCTTCCTCCCCGACACCGCCCAGAATCTCCCCCGACATCGCCCAGCCTCTCCCCCGACACCGCCCAGCCTCTCCCCAGACACCGCCCAGCTTCCTCCCCGACACCGCCCAGCCTCCTCCCGACATCGCCCAGCCTCTCCCCGGACACCGCCCAGCTTCCTCCCCGACATCGACCAGACTCTCCCTGGACACCGCCCATCTTCATCCTCAACACCGCCCAGCCTCTCCCCCGACATCCCCAGCCTCTCACCGGACACCGCCCAGCCTCTCTCCCGACACCGCCCAGCCTCTCCCCCGACACCGCCCAGCCTCTCTCCCGACACCGCCCAGCCTCTCCCCCGACACCGCCCAGCCTCTCTCCCAACACAGCCCAGGCTCTCCCCGGACACCGCTCAGCCTCTCCCACGACACCGCCCAGCTTCTCCCCCGACACCGCCAAGCCTCCCCCGACACCGCCCAGCCTCCCCCGACACCGCCCAGCCTCCCCGACATCGCTCAGCCTCTCCCCCGACACCGCCCAGCCTCCCCCGACACCGCCCAGCCTCCCCCCGACATCGCTCAGCCTCTCCCACGACACCGCCCAGCCTCCCCCCGACATCGCTCAGCCTCTCCCCCGACACCGCCCAGCCTCCCCCCGACACCGCCCAGCCTCTCCCCCGACACCGCCCAGCTTCCTCCCCGACATCGCTCAGCCTCTCACCCAACAACGCCCCGCCTCTCCCCGGACACCGCCCAGCCTCGCCCCGGACACCGCCCAACTTCCTCACCGACACCGCCCAGCCTCTCCCGCGACACCGCCGAGCCTCTCCCCGGACACCGCCCAGCCTCTCCCTCGACATCGCTCAGCCTCTCCCCCGACACCGCCCAGCATCTCCCCGGACACCGCCCAGCTTCCTCCCCGACACCGCTCAGCCTCTCCCTCGACATCGCCCAGCCTCTCCCCGGACACCGCCCAGCCTCTCTCCCGACACAGCCCAGCCTCTCCCCGGACACCGCCCAGCCTCTCTCCCGACACAGCCCAGCCTCTCGCCGGACACCGCCCAGCCTCTCTCCCGACACCGCCCAGCCTCTCCCTCGACATCGCCCAGCCTCTCCCCGGACACCGACCAGCCACTCCCGCGACACCGCCCAGCCTCTCCCCGGACACCGCCCAGCCTCTCCCCGGACACCGACCAGCCACTCCCCCGACACCGCCCAGCATCTCCCCTGACACCGCCCAGCCTCTCCCCGGACACCGCCCAGCTTCCTCCCCGACACCGCTCAGCCTCTCCCCCGACACCGCCCAGCATCTCTCCCGACACCGCCCAGCCTCTCTCCCGACACCGCTCAGCCTCTCCCCCGACACCGCCCAGCATCTCCCCTGACACCGCTCAGCCTCTCTCCCGACACCGCCCAGCCTCTCTCCCGACACCGCCCAGCCTCTCTCCCGACACCGCTCAGCCTCTCCCCCGACACCGCCCAGCATCTCCCCTGACACCGCTCAGCCTCTCTCCCGACACCGCCCAGCCTCTCCCCGACACCGCCCAGCCTCTCTCCCGACACCGCCCCGCCTCTCCCCAGACACCGCCCAGCTTCCTCCCCGACACCGCCCAGAATCTCCCCCGACATCGCCCAGCCTCTCCCCCGTCACCGCCCAGCCTCTCCCCAGACACCGCCCAGCTTCCTCCCCGACACCGCCCAGCCTCCTCCCGACATCGCCCAGCCTCTCCCCGGACACCGCCCAGCTTCCTCCCCGACATCGACCAGACTCTCCCTGGACACCGCCCATCTTCATCCTCAACACCGCCCAGCCTCTCCCCCGACATCCCCAGCCTCTCACCGGACACCGCCCAGCCTCTCTCCCGACACCGCCCAGCCTCTCCCCCGACACCGCCCAGCCTCTCTCCCGACACCGCCCAGCCTCTCCCCCGACACCGCCCAGCCTCTCTCCCAACACAGCCCAGGCTCTCCCCGGACACCGCTCAGCCTCTCCCACGACACCGCCCAGCTTCTCCCCCGACACCGCCAAGCCTCCCCCGACACCGCCCAGCCTCCCCCGACACCGCCCAGCCTCCCCGACATCGCTCAGCCTCTCCCCCGACACCGCCCAGCCTCCCCCGACACCGCCCAGCCTCCCCCCGACATCGCTCAGCCTCTCCCACGACACCGCCCAGCCTCCCCCCGACATCGCTCAGCCTCTCCCCCGACACCGCCCAGCCTCCCCCCGACACCGCCCAGCCTCTCTCCCGACACCGCCCAGCCTCTCCCCGACACCGCCCAGCCTCTCTCCCGACACCGCCCCGCCTCTCCCCAGACACCGCCCAGCTTCCTCCCCGACACCGCCCAGAATCTCCCCCGACATCGCCCAGCCTCTCCCCCGACACCGCCCAGCCTCTCCCCAGACACCGCCCAGCTTCCTCCCCGACACCGCCCAGCCTCCTCCCGACATCGCCCAGCCTCTCCCCGGACACCGCCCAGCTTCCTCCCCGACATCGACCAGACTCTCCCTGGACACCGCCCATCTTCATCCTCAACACCGCCCAGCCTCTCCCCCGACATCCCCAGCCTCCCACCGGACACCGCCCAGCCTCTCTCCCGACACCGCCCAGCCTCTCCCCCGACACCGCCCAGCCTCTCTCCCGACACCGCCCAGCCTCTCCCCCGACACCGCCCAGCCTCTCTCCCAACACAGCCCAGGCTCTCCCCGGACACCGCTCAGCCTCTCCCACGACACCGCCCAGCTTCTCCCCCGACACCGCCAAGCCTCCCCCGACACCGCCCAGCCTCCCCCGACACCGCCCAGCCTCCCCGACATCGCTCAGCCTCTCCCCCGACACCGCCCAGCCTCCCCCGACACCGCCCAGCCTCCCCCCGACATCGCTCAGCCTCTCCCACGACACCGCCCAGCCTCCCCCCGACATCGCTCAGCCTCTCCCCCGACACCGCCCAGCCTCCCCCCGACACCGCCCAGCCTCTCCCCCGACACCGCCCAGCTTCCTCCCCGACATCGCTCAGCCTCTCACCCGACACCGCCCAGCCTCTTCCCCGACACCGCCCAGCCTCCTCTCGACACCGCCCAGCCTCCCCCCGACATCGCTCAGCCTCCCCCCGACACCGCCCAGCCTCTCCCCCAACACCGCCCAGCTTCCTCCCCGACATCGCTCAGCCTCTCACCCGACACCGCCCAGCCTCTCCCCCGACACCGCCCAGCCTCCCCCTGACACCGCCCAGCCTCTCCCCAGACACCGTCCAGCTTCCTCCCCGACATCGCTCAGCCTCTCACCCGACACCGCTCAGCCTCCTCTCGACACCGCCCAGCCTCTCCCACGACACCGCCCAGCCTCTCCCCCGACACCGCCCAGCCTCTCCCCCGGCACCGCCCAGCCTCCTCTCGACACTGCCCATCCTCTCACCCGACACCGCCCAGCCTCTCCCCCGACACCGCCCAGCCTCCTCTCGACACTGCCCATCCTCTCACCCGTCACCGCCCAGCTTGCTCCCCGGACACCGCCCAGCTTCCTCCTCAACAACGCCCAGCCTCTCCCCCGACTTCCCCATCCTTTCACCGGACACCGCCCAGCCTCTCTCCCGACACCGCCCAGCCTCTCCCCGGACACCGCCCAGCCTCTCCCCAGACACGGCCCAGCCTCTCCCCGGACACCGCCCAGCTTCCTCCCCGACACCGCCCAGCTTCCTCCTCAACACCGCCCAGCCTCTCCCCCGACACCGCTCAGCCTCTCCCCCGACACCGCCCAGCCTCCTCCCGACACCGCCCAGCCTCCTCCCGACACCGCTCAGCCTCACCCCGACACCGCCCAGCCTCTCCCCGGACACCGCCCAGCCTCTACCCCGACACCGCCCAGCCTCTCCCCCGACACCGCCCAGCCTCCTCCCGACACCGCCCAGCCTCCTCCCGACACCGCCCAGCCTCTCCCCGACACCGCCCAGCCTCTCCCCCGACACCGCCCAGCCTCTCCCCGGACACTGCCCAGCCTCTCCCCCGACACCGCCCAGCCTTCCCCAGGACACCGCCCTGCCTCCCCCCGGACACCGCCCAGCTTCCTCCTCAACACCGCCCAGCCTCCCCCTGACACCGCCCAGCCTCTCTCCCGACACAGCCCAGCCTCCCCCTGACACCGCCCAGCCTCTCTCCCGACACCGCCCAGCCTCTCCCTCGACATCGCCCAGCCTCTCCCCGGACACCGCCCAGCCACTCCCCCGACACCGCCCAGCCTCTCCCCGACACCGCCCAGCTTCCTCCCCGACACCGCTCAGCCTCTCCCTCGACATCGCCCAGCCTCTCCCCGGACACCGCCCAGCCTCTCCCCCGACACCGCCCAGCCTCTCTCCCGACACCGCCCAGCCTCTCTCCCGACACCGCTCAGCCTCTCCCCCGACACCGCCCAGCATCTCCCGTGACACCGCTCAGCCTCTCTCCCGACACCGCCCATCCTCTCCCCCGACACCGCCCAGCCTCTCCCCGGACACCGCCGAGACTCTCCCTCGACACCGCCTAGCCTCTCCCCCGACACCGCACAGCCTCTCCCCCGACACCGCACAGCCTCTCCCCCGACACTGCACAGCCTCTCCCACGACACCGGCCAGCCTCTCCGCGGACACCGCCCAGCCTCTCCCTCGACACCGAACAGCCTCTCCCACGACACCGGCCAGCCTCTCCCCGGACACCGCCGAGACTCTCCCCCGACACCGCCCAGCCTCTCCCAAGACACCGCCCAGCCTCTCCCCCAACACCGCCCAGCATCTCCCCCGACACCGCCCAGCCTCTACCCCGACACCGCCCAGCCTCTCCCCCGACACCGGCCAGCCTCTCCCCCGACCCCGCCCAGCCTCTCCCCCAACACCAGCCAGCCTCTCCCCCGACACCGCCCAGCTTCCTGCCCGACACCGCCCAGCATCTCCCCCGACGCCGCCCAGCCTCTCCCCCGACACTGCCCAGCCTCTCCCCCGACACTGCACAGCCCCTCCCCCGACACCGCCCAGCCTCTCCCCGACACCGCCCAGCCTCTCCCCCGACACCGCCCAGCCTCTCCCCGGACACCGCCGAGACTCTCCCCCGACACCGGCCAGCCACTCCCTCGACACCTACCAGCCTCGCCCCCGACACCGGCCAGCCTCTCCCCCGACACCGCCCAGCCTCTCCCCCGACACCGTCCAGCATCTCCCTCGACACTGCCCAGCCTCAACCCCGACACCGCCCAGCCTCTCCCCCGACATCGCCCAGCTTCCTGCCCGACACCGCCCAACCTCTCCCCCGACACCGCCCATCCTCTCCCCCGACACCGCCCAGCCTCTCCCCGGACACCGCCGAGACTCTCCCCCGACACCGCCTAACCTCTCCCCGACACTGCACAGCCTCTCCCACGACACCGTCCAGCCTCTCTGCGGACACCGCCGATACTCTCCCCCGACACCGCACAGCCTCTCCCCCGACGCCGCCCAGCCTCTCCCCCGACACGGTCCAGCCTCTCCCCCGACACCGCCTAGCCTCTCCCCCGACACTGCACAGCCTCTCCCACGACACCGTCCAGCCTCTCCGCGGACACCGCCGATACTCTCCCCCGACACCGCACAGCCTCTCCCCCGACAACGACCAGCCTCTCTCCCGACACCGCCCAGCTTCCTGCCCGACACCGTCCAGCATCTCCCTCGACACTGCCCAGCCTCAACCCCGACACCGCCCAGCCTCTCCCCCGACATCGCCCAGCTTCCTGCCCGACACCGCCCAACCTCTCCCCCGACACCGCCCATCCTCTCCCCCGACACCGCCCAGCCTCTCCCCGGACACCGCCGAGACTCTCCCCCGACACCGCCTAGCCTCTCCCCGACACTGCACAGCCTCTCCCACGACACCGTCCAGCCTCTCTGCGGACACCGCCGATACTCTCCCCCGACACCACACAGCCTCTAACCCGACGCCGCCCAGCCTCTCCCCCGACACGGTCCAGCCTCTCCCCCGACACCGCACAGCCTCTCCCCCGATGCCGCCCAGCCTCTCCCCCGACACTGCCCAGCTTCCTTCCCGACACCGCCCAGCCTCTCCCCCGACACCGTCCAGCATCTCCCTCGACACTGCCCAGCCTCAACCCCGACACCGCCCAGCCTCTCCCCCGACATCGCCCAGCTTCCTGCCCGACACCGCCCAACCTCTCCCCCGACACCGCCCATCCTCTCCCCCGACACCGCCCAGCCTCTCCCCGGACACCGCCGAGACTCTCCCCCGACACCGCCTAACCTCTCCCCGACACTGCACAGCCTCTCCCACGACACCGTCCAGCCTCTCTGCGGACACCGCCGATACTCTCCCCCGACACCGCACAGCCTCTCCCCCGACGCCGCCCAGCCTCTCCCCCGACACGGTCCAGCCTCTCCCCCGACACCGCCTAGCCTCTCCCCCGACACTGCACAGCCTCTCCCACGACACCGTCCAGCCTCTCCGCGGACACCGCCGATACTCTCCCCCGACACCGCACAGCCTCTCCCCCGACAACGACCAGCCTCTCTCCCGACACCGCCCAGCTTCCTGCCCGACACCGTCCAGCATCTCCCTCGACACTGCCCAGCCTCAACCCCGACACCGCCCAGCCTCTCCCCCGACATCGCCCAGCTTCCTGCCCGACACCGCCCAACCTCTCCCCCGACACCGCCCATCCTCTCCCCCGACACCGCCCAGCCTCTCCCCGGACACCGCCGAGACTCTCCCCCGACACCGCCTAGCCTCTCCCCGACACTGCACAGCCTCTCCCACGACACCGTCCAGCCTCTCTGCGGACACCGCCGATACTCTCCCCCGACACCACACAGCCTCTAACCCGACGCCGCCCAGCCTCTCCCCCGACACGGTCCAGCCTCTCCCCCGACACCGCACAGCCTCTCCCCCGATGCCGCCCAGCCTCTCCCCCGACACTGCCCAGCTTCCTTCCCGACACCGCCCAGCCTCTCCCCGACACCGCCCAGCCTCTCCCCCGACACCGCCCAGCCTCTCCCCGGACACCGCCGAGACTCCCCCCCGACACCGCCCAGCCTCTCCCCCGACACGGTCCAGCCTCTCCCCCGACACCGCCTAGCCTCTCCCCCGACACTGCACAGCCTCTCCCACGACACCGTCCAGCCTCTCCGCGGACACCGCCGATACTCTCCCCCGACACCGCACAGCCTCTCCCCCGACAACGACCAGCCTCTCTCCCGACACCGCCCAGCTTCCTGCCCGACACCGTCCAGCATCTCCCTCGACACTGCCCAGCCTCAACCCCGACACCGCCCAGCCTCTCCCCCGACATCGCCCAGCTTCCTGCCCGACACCGCCCAACCTCTCCCCCGACACCGCCCATCCTCTCCCCCGACACCGCCCAGCCTCTCCCCGGACACCGCCGAGACTCTCCCCCGACACCGCCTAGCCTCTCCCCGACACTGCACAGCCTCTCCCACGACACCGTCCAGCCTCTCTGCGGACACCGCCGATACTCTCCCCCGACACCACACAGCCTCTAACCCGACGCCGCCCAGCCTCTCCCCCGACACGGTCCAGCCTCTCCCCCGACACCGCACAGCCTCTCCCCCGATGCCGCCCAGCCTCTCCCCCGACACTGCCCAGCTTCCTTCCCGACACCGCCCAGCCTCTCCCCGACACCGCCCAGCCTCTCCCCCGACACCGCCCAGCCTCTCCCCGGACACCGCCGAGACTCCCCCCCGACACCGCCCAGCCTCTCCCCCGACACCGCCCAGCCTCTCCCCCGACACCGTCCAGCATCTCCCTCGACACTGCCCAGCTTCCTTCCCGACACCGCCCAGCCTCTCCCCCGACACCGCCCAGCCTCTCCCCGGACACCGCCGAGACTCCCCCCCGACACCGCCCAGCCTCTCCCCCGACACCGCCCAGCCTCTCCCCCGACACCGTCCAGCTTCCTCCCCGACATCGCTCAGCCTCTCACCCGACACCGCCCAGCCTCTCCCGCGACACCGCCCAGCCTCTCCCACGACACTGCCCAGTCTCTCATCCAACACCGCCGAGCCTCCTCCCGACACCGCCCAGCCTCTCCCCCGACACCGCCTAGCCTCTCCCCCGACACCGCCCAGCCTCTCCCCCGACACCGCCCAGCCTCTCCCCCGACACCGCCCAGCCTCTCTCCCAACAACGCCCCGCCTCTCCCCGGACACCGCCCAGCCTCGCCCCGGACACCGCCCAACTTCCTCACCGACACCGCCCAGCCTCTCCCGCGACACCGCCGAGCCTCTCCCCGGACACCGCCCAGCCTCTCCCTCGACATCGCTCAGCCTCTCCCCCGACACCGCCCAGCATCTCCCCGGACACCGCCCAGCTTCCTCCCCGACACCGCTCAGCCTCTCCCTCGACATCGCCCAGCCTCTCCCCGGACACCGCCCAGCCTCTCTCCCGACACAGCCCAGCCTCTCCCCGGACACCGCCCAGCCTCTCTCCCGACACAGCCCAGCCTCTCGCCGGACACCGCCCAGCCTCTCTCCCGACACCGCCCAGCCTCTCCCTCGACATCGCCCAGCCTCTCCCCGGACACCGACCAGCCACTCCCGCGACACCGCCCAGCCTCTCCCCGGACACCGCCCAGCCTCTCCCCGGACACCGACCAGCCACTCCCCCGACACCGCCCAGCATCTCCCCTGACACCGCCCAGCCTCTCCCCGGACACCGCCCAGCTTCCTCCCCGACACCGCTCAGCCTCTCCCCCGACACCGCCCAGCATCTCTCCCGACACCGCCCAGCCTCTCTCCCGACACCGCTCAGCCTCTCCCCCGACACCGCCCAGCATCTCCCCTGACACCGCTCAGCCTCTCTCCCGACACCGCCCAGCCTCTCTCCCGACACCGCCCAGCCTCTCTCCCGACACCGCTCAGCCTCTCCCCCGACACCGCCCAGCATCTCCCCTGACACCGCTCAGCCTCTCTCCCGACACCGCCCAGCCTCTCCCCGACACCGCCCAGCCTCTCTCCCGACACCGCCCCGCCTCTCCCCAGACACCGCCCAGCTTCCTCCCCGACACCGCCCAGAATCTCCCCCGACATCGCCCAGCCTCTCCCCCGACATCGCCCAGCCTCTCCCCGGACACCGCCCAGCTTCCTCCCCGACATCGACCAGACTCTCCCTGGACACCGCCCATCTTCATCCTCAACACCGCCCAGCCTCTCCCCCGACATCCCCAGCCTCTCACCGGACACCGCCCAGCCTCTCTCCCGACACCGCCCAGCCTCTCCCCCGACACCGCCCAGCCTCTCTCCCGACACCGCCCAGCCTCTCCCCCGACACCGCCCAGCCTCTCTCCCAACACAGCCCAGGCTCTCCCCGGACACCGCTCAGCCTCTCCCACGACACCGCCCAGCTTCTCCCCCGACACCGCCAAGCCTCCCCGACACCGCCCAGCCTCCCCCGACACCGCCCAGCCTCCCCGACATCGCTCAGCCTCTCCCCCGACACCGCCCAGCCTCCCCCGACACCGCCCAGCCTCCCCCCGACATCGCTCAGCCTCTCCCACGACACCGCCCAGCCTCCCCCCGACATCGCTCAGCCTCTCCCCCGACACCGCCCAGCCTCCCCCCGACACCGCCCAGCCTCTCTCCCGACACCGCCCAGCCTCTCCCCGACACCGCCCA
Organism: Scyliorhinus torazame; assembly: GCF_047496885.1. Classification (NCBI taxonomy): domain Eukaryota; kingdom Metazoa; phylum Chordata; class Chondrichthyes; order Carcharhiniformes; family Scyliorhinidae; genus Scyliorhinus; species Scyliorhinus torazame. Next base: position 103,688 of record NW_027308370.1, on the reverse strand, counting down.
GCCTCTCTCCCGACACCGCCCCGCCTCTCCCCAGACACCGCCCAGCTTCCTCCCCGACACCGCCCAGAATCTCCCCCGACATCGCCCAGCCTCTCCCCCGACACCGCCCAGCCTCTCCCCAGACACCGCCCAGCTTCCTCCCCGACACCGCCCAGCCTCCTCCCGACATCGCCCAGCCTCTCCCCGGACACCGCCCAGCTTCCTCCCCGACATCGACCAGACTCTCCCTGGACACCGCCCATCTTCATCCTCAACACCGCCCAGCCTCTCCCCCGACATCCCCAGCCTCTCACCGGACACCGCCCAGCCTCTCTCCCGACACCGCCCAGCCTCTCCCCCGACACCGCCCAGCCTCTCTCCCGACACCGCCCAGCCTCTCCCCCGACACCGCCCAGCCTCTCTCCCAACACAGCCCAGGCTCTCCCCGGACACCGCTCAGCCTCTCCCACGACACCGCCCAGCTTCTCCCCCGACACCGCCAAGCCTCCCCGACACCGCCCAGCCTCCCCCGACACCGCCCAGCCTCCCCGACATCGCTCAGCCTCTCCCCCGACACCGCCCAGCCTCCCCCGACACCGCCCAGCCTCCTCCCGACACCGCCCAGCCTCTCCCTCGACATCGCCCAGCCTATCCCCGGACACCGACCAGCCACTCCCGCGACACCGCCCAGCCTCTCCCCGGACACCGCCCAGCCTCTCCCCGGACACCGACCAGCCACTCCCCCGACACCGCCCAGCATCTCCCCTGACACCGCCCAGCCTCTCCCCGGACACCGCCCAGCTTCCTCCCCGACACCGCTCAGCCTCTCCCCCGACACCGCCCAGCATCTCTCCCGACACCGCCCAGCCTCTCTCCCGACACCGCTCAGCCTCTCCCCCGACACCGCCCAGCATCTCCCCTGACACCGCTCAGCCTCTCTCCCGACACCGCCCAGCCTCTCTCCCGACACCGCCCAGCCTCTCTCCCGACACCACTCAGCCTCTCCCCCGACACCGCCCAGCATCTCCCCTGACACCGCTCAGCCTCTCTCCCGACACCGCCCAGCCTCTCCCCGACACCGCCCAGCCTCTCTCCCGACACCGCCCCGCCTCTCCCCAGACACCGCCCAGCTTCCTCCCCGACACCGCCCAGAATCTCCCCCGACATCGCCCAGCCTCTCCCCCGACACCGCCCAGCCTCTCTCCCAACACAGCCCAGGCTCTCCCCGGACACCGCTCAGCCTCTCCCACGACACCGCCCAGCTTCTCCCCCGACACCGCCAAGCCTCCCCCGACACCGCCCAGCCTCCCCCGACACCGCCCAGCCTCCCCGACATCGCTCAGCCTCTCCCCCGACACCGCCCAGCCTCCCCCGACACCGCCCAGCCTCCCCCCGACATCGCTCAGCCTCTCCCACGACACCGCCCAGCCTCCCCCCGACATCGCTCAGCCTCTCCCCCGACACCGCCCAGCCTCCCCCCGACACCGCCCAGCCTCTCTCCCGACACCGCCCAGCCTCTCCCCGACACCGCCCAGCCTCTCTCCCGACACCGCCCCGCCTCTCCCCAGACACCGCCCAGCTTCCTCCCCGACACCGCCCAGAATCTCCCCCGACATCGCCCAGCCTCTCCCCCGACACCGCCCAGCCTCTCCCCAGACACCGCCCAGCTTCCTCCCCGACACCGCCCAGCCTCCTCCCGACATCGCCCAGCCTCTCCCCGGACACCGCCCAGCTTCCTCCCCGACATCGACCAGACTCTCCCTGGACACCGCCCATCTTCATCCTCAACACCGCCCAGCCTCTCCCCCGACATCCCCAGCCTCTCACCGGACACCGCCCAGCCTCTCTCCCGACACCGCCCAGCCTCTCCCCCGACACCGCCCAGCCTCTCTCCCGACACCGCCCAGCCTCTCCCCCGACTCCGCCCAGCCTCTCTCCCAACACAGCCCAGGCTCTCCCCGGACACCGCTCAGCCTCTCCCACGACACCGCCCAGCTTCTCCCCCGACACCGCCAAGCCTCCCCCGACACCGCCCAGCCTCCCCCGACACCGCCCAGCATCTCCCCTGACACCGCTCAGCCTCTCTCCCGACACCGCCCAGCCTCTCTCCCGACACCGCCCAGCCTCTCTCCCGACACCGCTCAGCCTCTCCCCCGACACCGCCCAGCATCTCCCCTGACACCGCTCAGCCTCTCTCCCGACACCGCCCAGCCTCTCCCCGACACCGCCCAGCCTCTCTCCCGACACCGCCCCGCCTCTCCCCAGACACCGCCCAGCTTCCTCCCCGACACCGCCCAGAATCTCCCCCGACATCGCCCAGCCTCTCCCCCGACACCGCCCAGCCTCTCTCCCAACACAGCCCAGGCTCTCCCCGGACACCGCTCAGCCTCTCCCACGACACCGCCCAGCTTCTCCCCCGACACCGCCAAGCCTCCCCCGACACCGCCCAGCCTCCCCCGACACCGCCCAGCCTCCCCGACATCGCTCAGCCTCTCCCCCGACACCGCCCAGCCTCCCCCGACACCGCCCAGCCTCCCCCCGACATCGCTCAGCCTCTCCCACGACACCGCCCAGCCTCCCCCCGACATCGCTCAGCCTCTCCCCCGACACCGCCCAGCCTCCCCCCGACACCGCCCAGCCTCTCTCCCGACACCGCCCAGCCTCTCCCCGACACCGCCCAGCCTCTCTCCCGACACCGCCCCGCCTCTCCCCAGACACCGCCCAGCTTCCTCCCCGACACCGCCCAGAATCTCCCCCGACATCGCCCAGCCTCTCCCCCGACACCGCCCAGCCTCTCCCCAGACACCGCCCAGCTTCCTCCCCGACACCGCCCAGCCTCCTCCCGACATCGCCCAGCCTCTCCCCGGACACCGCCCAGCTTCCTCCCCGACATCGACCAGACTCTCCCTGGACACCGCCCATCTTCATCCTCAACACCGCCCAGCCTCTCCCCCGACATCCCCAGCCTCTCACCGGACACCGCCCAGCCTCTCTCCCGACACCGCCCAGCCTCTCCCCCGACACCGCCCAGCCTCTCTCCCGACACCGCCCAGCCTCTCCCCCGACTCCGCCCAGCCTCTCTCCCAACACAGCCCAGGCTCTCCCCGGACACCGCTCAGCCTCTCCCACGACACCGCCCAGCTTCTCCCCCGACACCGCCAAGCCTCCCCCGACACCGCCCAGCCTCCCCCGACACCGCCCAGCATCTCCCCTGACACCGCTCAGCCTCTCTCCCGACACCGCCCAGCCTCTCTCCCGACACCGCCCAGCCTCTCTCCCGACACCGCTCAGCCTCTCCCCCGACACCGCCCAGCATCTCCCCTGACACCGCTCAGCCTCTCTCCCGACACCGCCCAGCCTCTCCCCGACACCGCCCAGCCTCTCTCCCGACACCGCCCCGCCTCTCCCCAGACACCGCCCAGCTTCCTCCCCGACACCGCCCAGAATCTCCCCCGACATCGCCCAGCCTCTCCCCCGACATCGCCCAGCCTCTCCCCGGACACCGCCCAGCTTCCTCCCCGACATCGACCAGACTCTCCCTGGACACCGCCCATCTTCATCCTCAACACCGCCCAGCCTCTCCCCCGACATCCCCAGCCTCTCACCGGACACCGCCCAGCCTCTCTCCCGACACCGCCCAGCCTCTCCCCCGACACCGCCCAGCCTCTCTCCCGACACCGCCCAGCCTCTCCCCCGACACCGCCCAGCCTCTCTCCCAACACAGCCCAGGCTCTCCCCGGACACCGCTCAGCCTCTCCCACGACACCGCCCAGCTTCTCCCCCGACACCGCCAAGCCTCCCCCGACACCGCCCAGCCTCCCCCGACACCGCCCAGCCTCCCCGACATCGCTCAGCCTCTCCCCCGACACCGCCCAGCCTCCCCCGACACCGCCCAGCCTCCCCCCGACATCGCTCAGCCTCTCCCACGACACCGCCCAGCCTCCCCCCGACATCGCTCAGCCTCTCCCCCGACACCGCCCAGCCTCCCCCCGACACCGCCCAGCCTCTCTCCCGACACCGCCCAGCCTCTCCCCGACACCGCCCAGCCTCTCTCCCGACACCGCCCCGCCTCTCCCCAGACACCGCCCAGCTTCCTCCCCGACACCGCCCAGAATCTCCCCCGACATCGCCCAGCCTCTCCCCCGACACCGCCCAGCCTCTCCCCAGACACCGCCCAGCTTCCTCCCCGACACCGCCCAGCCTCCTCCCGACATCGCCCAGCCTCTCCCCGGACACCGCCCAGCTTCCTCCCCGACATCGACCAGACTCTCCCTGGACACCGCCCATCTTCATCCTCAACACCGCCCAGCCTCTCCCCCGACATCCCCAGCCTCTCACCGGACACCGCCCAGCCTCTCTCCCGACACCGCCCAGCCTCTCCCCCGACACCGCCCAGCCTCTCTCCCGACACCGCCCAGCCTCTCCCCCGACACCGCCCAGCCTCTCTCCCAACACAGCCCAGGCTCTCCCCGGACACCGCTCAGCCTCTCCCACGACACCGCCCAGCTTCTCCCCCGACACCGCCAAGCCTCCCCGACACCGCCCAGCCTCCCCCGACACCGCCCAGCCTCCCCGACATCGCTCAGCCTCTCCCCCGACACCGCCCAGCCTCCCCCGACACCGCCCAGCCTCCTCCCGACACCGCCCAGCCTCTCCCTCGACATCGCCCAGCCTATCCCCGGACACCGACCAGCCACTCCCGCGACACCGCCCAGCCTCTCCCCGGACACCGCCCAGCCTCTCCCCGGACACCGACCAGCCACTCCCCCGACACCGCCCAGCATCTCCCCTGACACCGCCCAGCCTCTCCCCGGACACCGCCCAGCTTCCTCCCCGACACCGCTCAGCCTCTCCCCCGACACCGCCCAGCATCTCTCCCGACACCGCCCAGCCTCTCTCCCGACACCGCTCAGCCTCTCCCCCGACACCGCCCAGCATCTCCCCTGACACCGCTCAGCCTCTCTCCCGACACCGCCCAGCCTCTCTCCCGACACCGCCCAGCCTCTCTCCCGACACCACTCAGCCTCTCCCCCGACACCGCCCAGCATCTCCCCTGACACCGCTCAGCCTCTCTCCCGACACCGCCCAGCCTCTCCCCGACACCGCCCAGCCTCTCTCCCGACACCGCCCCGCCTCTCCCCAGACACCGCCCAGCTTCCTCCCCGACACCGCCCAGAATCTCCCCCGACATCGCCCAGCCTCTCCCCCGACACCGCCCAGCCTCTCTCCCAACACAGCCCAGGCTCTCCCCGGACACCGCTCAGCCTCTCCCACGACACCGCCCAGCTTCTCCCCCGACACCGCCAAGCCTCCCCCGACACCGCCCAGCCTCCCCCGACACCGCCCAGCCTCCCCGACATCGCTCAGCCTCTCCCCCGACACCGCCCAGCCTCCCCCGACACCGCCCAGCCTCCCCCCGACATCGCTCAGCCTCTCCCACGACACCGCCCAGCCTCCCCCCGACATCGCTCAGCCTCTCCCCCGACACCGCCCAGCCTCCCCCCGACACCGCCCAGCCTCTCTCCCGACACCGCCCAGCCTCTCCCCGACACCGCCCAGCCTCTCTCCCGACACCGCCCCGCCTCTCCCCAGACACCGCCCAGCTTCCTCCCCGACACCGCCCAGAATCTCCCCCGACATCGCCCAGCCTCTCCCCCGACACCGCCCAGCCTCTCCCCAGACACCGCCCAGCTTCCTCCCCGACACCGCCCAGCCTCCTCCCGACATCGCCCAGCCTCTCCCCGGACACCGCCCAGCTTCCTCCCCGACATCGACCAGACTCTCCCTGGACACCGCCCATCTTCATCCTCAACACCGCCCAGCCTCTCCCCCGACATCCCCAGCCTCTCACCGGACACCGCCCAGCCTCTCTCCCGACACCGCCCAGCCTCTCCCCCGACACCGCCCAGCCTCTCTCCCGACACCGCCCAGCCTCTCCCCCGACTCCGCCCAGCCTCTCTCCCAACACAGCCCAGGCTCTCCCCGGACACCGCTCAGCCTCTCCCACGACACCGCCCAGCTTCTCCCCCGACACCGCCAAGCCTCCCCCGACACCGCCCAGCCTCCCCCGACACCGCCCAGCCTCCCCGACATCGCTCAGCCTCTCCCCCGACACCGCCCAGCCTCCCCCGACACCGCCCAGCCTCCCCCCGACATCGCTCAGCCTCTCCCACGACACCGCCCAGCCTCCCCCCGACATCGCTCAGCCTCTCCCCCGACACCGCCCAGCCTCCCCCCGACACCGCCCAGCCTCTCCCCCGACACCGCCCAGCTTCCTCCCCGACATCGCTCAGCCTCTCACCCGACACCGCCCAGCCTCTTCCCCGACACCGCCCAGCCTCCTCTCGACACCGCCCAGCCTCCCCCCGACATCGCTCAGCCTCCCCCCGACACCGCCCAGCCTCTCCCCCAACACCGCCCAGCTTCCTCCCCGACATCGCTCAGCCTCTCACCCGACACCGCCCAGCCTCTCCCCCGACACCGCCCAGCCTCCCCCTGACACCGCCCAGCCTCTCCCCAGACACCGTCCAGCTTCCTCCCCGACATCGCTCAGCCTCTCACCCGACACCGCTCAGCCTCCTCTCGACACCGCCCAGCCTCTCCCACGACACCGCCCAGCCTCTCCCCCGACACCGCCCAGCCTCTCCCCCGGCACCGCCCAGCCTCCTCTCGACACTGCCCATCCTCTCACCCGACACCGCCCAGCCTCTCCCCCGACACCGCCCAGCCTCCTCTCGACACTGCCCATCCTCTCACCCGTCACCGCCCAGCTTGCTCCCCGGACACCGCCCAGCTTCCTCCTCAACAACGCCCAGCCTCTCCCCCGACTTCCCCATCCTTTCACCGGACACCGCCCAGCCTCTCTCCCGACACCGCCCAGCCTCTCCCCGGACACCGCCCAGCCTCTCCCCAGACACGGCCCAGCCTCTCCCCGGACACCGCCCAGCTTCCTCCCCGACACCGCCCAGCTTCCTCCTCAACACCGCCCAGCCTCTCCCCCGACACCGCTCAGCCTCTCCCCCGACACCGCCCAGCCTCCTCCCGACACCGCCCAGCCTCCTCCCGACACCGCTCAGCCTCACCCCGACACCGCCCAGCCTCTCCCCGGACACCGCCCAGCCTCTACCCCGACACCGCCCAGCCTCTCCCCCGACACCGCCCAGCCTCCTCCCGACACCGCCCAGCCTCCTCCCGACACCGCCCAGCCTCTCCCCGACACCGCCCAGCCTCTCCCCCGACACCGCCCAGCCTCTCCCCGGACACTGCCCAGCCTCTCCCCCGACACCGCCCAGCCTCCCCCAGGACACCGCCCTGCCTCCCCCCGGACACCGCCCAGCTTCCTCCTCAACACCGCCCAGCCTCCCCCTGACACCGCCCAGCCTCTCTCCCGACACAGCCCAGCCTCCCCCTGACACCGCCCAGCCTCTCTCCCGACACCGCCCAGCCTCTCCCTCGACATCGCCCAGCCTCTCCCCGGACACCGCCCAGCCACTCCCCCGACACCGCCCAGCCTCTCCCCGACACCGCCCAGCTTCCTCCCCGACACCGCTCAGCCTCTCCCTCGACATCGCCCAGCCTCTCCCCGGACACCGCCCAGCCTCTCCCCCGACACCGCCCAGCCTCTCTCCCGACACCGCCCAGCCTCTCTCCCGACACCGCTCAGCCTCTCCCCCGACACCGCCCAGCATCTCCCGTGACACCGCTCAGCCTCTCTCCCGACACCGCCCAGCCTCCTCCCGACACCGCTCAGCCTCACCCCGACACCGCCCAGCCTCTCCCCCGACACCGCCCAGCCTCTCCCCGGACACCGCCCAGCCTCCTCTCGACACTGCCCATCCTCTCACCCGTCACCGCCCAGCTTGCTCCCCGGACACCGCCCAGCTTCCTCCTCAACACCGCCCAGCCTCTCCCCCGACATCCCCATCCTTTCACCGGACACCGCCCAGCCTCTCTCCCGACACCGCCCAGCCTCTCCCCGGACACCGCCCAGCCTCTCCCCAGACACGGCCCAGCCTCTCCCCGGACACCGCCCAGCTTCCTCCCCGACACCGCCCAGCTTCCTCCTCAACACCGCCCAGCCTCTCCCCCGACACCGCTCAGCCTCTCCCCCGACACCGCCCAGCATCCTCCCGACACCGCCCAGCCTCCTCCCGACACCGCTCAGCCTCACCCCGACACCGCCCAGCCTCTCCCCCGACACCGCCCAGCCTCTCCCCGACACCGCCCAGCTTCCTCCCCGACACCGCTCAGCCTCTCCCTCGACATCGCCCAGCCTCTCCCCGGACACCGCCCAGCCTCTCTCCCGACACCGCCCAGCCTCTCTCCCGACACCGCTCAGCCTCTCCCCCGACACCGCCCAGCATCTCCCCTGACACCGCTCAGCCTCTCTCCCGACATCGCCCAGCCTCCTCCCGACACCGCTCAGCCTCACCCCGACACCGCCCAGCCTCTCCCCGGACACCGCCCAGCCTCTCCCCCGACACCGCCCAGCCTCTCCCCCGACACCGCCCAGCCTCCTCCCGACACCGCCCAGCCTCCTCCCGACACCGCCCAGCCTCTCCCCGACACCGCCCAGCCTCTCCCCCGACACCGCCCAGCCTCTCCCCGGACACTGCCCAGCCTCTCCCCCGACACCGCCCAGCCTCCCCCAGGACACCGCCCTGCCTCCCCCCGGACACCGCCCAGCTTCCTCCTCAACACCGCCCAGCCTCCCCCTGACACCGCCCAGCCTCTCTCCCGACACAGCCCAGCCTCCCCCTGACACCGCCCAGCCTCTCTCCCGACACCGCCCAGCCTCTCCCTCGACATCGCCCAGCCTCTCCCCGGACACCGCCCAGCCACTCCCCCGACACCGCCCAGCCTCTCCCCGACACCGCCCAGCTTCCTCCCCGACACCGCTCAGCCTCTCCCTCGACATCGCCCAGCCTCTCCCCGGACACCGCCCAGCCTCTCCCCCGACACCGCCCAGCCTCTCTCCCGACACCGCCCAGCCTCTCTCCCGACTCCGCTCAGCCTCTCCCCCGACACCGCCCAGCATCTCCCCTGACACCGCTCAGCCTCTCTCCCGACACCGCCCAGCCTCTCACGGACACCGCCCAGCCTCTCTCCCGACACCGCCCCGCCTCTCCCCAGACACTGCCCAGCTTCCTCCCCGACACCGCCCAGAATCTCCCCCGACATCGCCCAGCCTCTCCCCCGACACCGCCCAGCCTCTCCCCAGACACCGCCCAGCTTCCTCCCCGACACCGCCCAGCCTCCTCCCGACATCGCCCAGCCTCTCCCCGGACACCGCCCAGCTTCCTCCCCGACATCGACCAGATTCTCCCTGGACACCGCCCATCTTCATCCTCAACACCGCCCAGCCTCTCCCCCGACATCCCCAGCCTCTCACCGGACACCGCCCAGCCTCTCTCCCGACACCGCCCAGCCTCTCCCCCGACACCGCCCAGCCTCTCTCCCGACACCGCTCAGCCTCTCCCCCGACACCGCCCAGCCTCTCTCCCAACACAGCCCAGGCTCTCCCCGGACACCGCTCAGCCTCTCCCACGACACCGCCCAGCTTCTCCCCCGACACCGCCAAGCCTCCCCCCGACACCGCCCAGCCTCCCCCCGACACCGCCCAGCCTCCCCCCGACATCGCTCAGCCTCTCCCCCGACACCGCCCAGCCTCCCCCCGACACCGCCCAGCCTCCCCCCGACATCGCTCAGCCTCTCCCACGACACCGCCCAGCCTCCCCCCGACATCGCTCAGCCTCTCCCCCGACACCGCCCAGCCTCCCCCGACACCGCCCAGCCTCTCCCCCGACACCGCCCAGCTTCCTCCCCGACATCGCTCAGCCTCTCACCCGACACCGCTCAGCCTCTCCCCCGACACCGCCCAGCCTCCTCCCGACACCGCCCAGCCTCCTCCCGACACCGCTCAGCCTCACCCCGACACCGCCCAGCCTCTCCCCGGACACCGCCCAGCCTCTCCCCCGACACCGCCCAGCCTCTCCCCCGACACCGCCCAGCCTCCTCCCGACACCGCCCAGCCTCCTCCCGACACCGCCCAGCCTCTCCCCGACACCGCCCAGCCTCTCCCCCGACACCGCCCAGCCTCTCCCCGGACACTGCCCAGCCTCTCCCCCGACACCGCCCAGCCTCCCCCAGGACACCGCCCTGCCTCCCCCCGGACACCGCCCAGCTTCCTCCTCAACACCGCCCAGCCTCCCCCTGACACCGCCCAGCCTCTCTCCCGACACAGCCCAGCCTCCCCCTGACACCGCCCAGCCTCTCTCCCGACACCGCCCAGCCTCTCCCTCGACATCGCCCAGCCTCTCCCCGGACACCGCCCAGCCACTCCCCCGACACCGCCCAGCCTCTCCCCGACACCGCCCAGCTTCCTCCCCGACACCGCTCAGCCTCTCCCTCGACATCGCCCAGCCTCTCCCCGGACACCGCCCAGCCTCTCCCCCGACACCGCCCAGCCTCTCTCCCGACACCGCCCAGCCTCTCTCCCGACACCGCTCAGCCTCTCCCCCGACACCGCCCAGCATCTCCCCTGACACCGCTCAGCCTCTCTCCCGACACCGCCCAGCCTCCTCCCGACACCGCTCAGCCTCACCCCGACACCGCCCAGCCTCTCCCCCGACACCGCCCAGCCTCTCCCCGGACACCGCCCAGCCTCCTCTCGACACTGCCCATCCTCTCACCCGTCACCGCCCAGCTTGCTCCCCGGACACCGCCCAGCTTCCTCCTCAACACCGCCCAGCCTCTCCCCCGACATCCCCATCCTTTCACCGGACACCGCCCAGCCTCTCTCCCGACACCGCCCAGCCTCTCCCCGGACACCGCCCAGCCTCTCCCCAGACACGGCCCAGCCTCTCCCCGGACACCGCCCAGCTTCCTCCCCGACACCGCCCAGCTTCCTCCTCAACACCGCCCAGCCTCTCCCCCGACACCGCTCAGCCTCTCCCCCGACACCGCCCAGCATCCTCCCGACACCGCCCAGCCTCCTCCCGACACCGCTCAGCCTCACCCTGACACCGCCCAGCCTCTCCCCCGACACCGCGCAGCCTCTCCCCGGACACCGCCCAGCCTCTCCCCCGACACCGCCCAGCCTCTCCCCCGACACCGCCCAGCCTCTCCCCGGACACCGCCCAGCCTCTCCCCCGACACCGCCCAGCCTCTCCCCCGACACCGCCCAGCCTCCTCCCGACACCGCCCAGCCTCCTCCCGACACCGCCCAGCCTCTCCCCGACACCGCCCAGCCTCTCCCCCGACACCGCCCAGCCTCTCCCCGGACACTGCCCAGCCTCTCCCCCGACACCGCCCAGCCTCCCCAGGACACCGCCCTGCCTCCCCCCGGACACCGCCCAGCTTCCTCCTCAACACCGCCCAGCCTCCCCCTGACACCGCCCAGCCTCTCTCCCGACACAGCCCAGCCTCCCCCTGACACCGCCCAGCCTCTCTCCCGACACCGCCCAGCCTCTCCCTCGACATCGCCCAGCCTCTCCCCGGACACCGCCCAGCCACTCCCCCGACACCGCCCAGCCTCTCCCCGACACCGCCCAGCTTCCTCCCCGACACCGCGCAGCCTCTCCCTCGACATCGCCCAGCCTCTCCCCGGACACCGCCCAGCCTCTCCCCCGACACCGCCCAGCCTCTCTCCCGACACCGCCCAGCCTCTCTCCCGACACCGCTCAGCCTCTCCCCCGACACCGCCCAGCATCTCCCCTGACACCGCTCAGCCTCTCTCCCGACACCGCCCAGCCTCTCACGGACACCGCCCAGCCTCTCTCCCGACACCGCCCCGCCTCTCCCCAGACACTGCCCAGCTTCCTCCCCGACACCGCCCAGAATCTCCCCCGACATCGCCCAGCCTCTCCCCCGACACCGCCCAGCCTCTCCCCAGACACCGCCCAGCTTCCTCCCCGACACCGCCCAGCCTCCTCCCGACATCGCCCAGCCTCTCCCCGGACACCGCCCAGCTTCCTCCCCGACATCGACCAGATTCTCCCTGGACACCGCCCATCTTCATCCTCAACACCGCCCAGCCTCTCCCCCGACATCCCCAGCCTCTCACCGGACACCGCCCAGCCTCTCTCCCGACACCGCCCAGCCTCTCCCCCGACACCGCCCAGCCTCTCTCCCGACACCGCTCAGCCTCTCCCCCGACACCGCCCAGCCTCTCTCCCAACACAGCCCAGGCTCTCCCCGGACACCGCTCAGCCTCTCCCACGACACCGCCCAGCTTCTCCCCCGACACCGCCAAGCCTCCCCCCGACACCGCCCAGCCTCCCCCCGACACCGCCCAGCCTCCCCCGACATCGCTCAGCCTCTCCCCCGACACCGCCCAGCCTCCCCCCGACACCGCCCAGCCTCCCCCCGACATCGCTCAGCCTCTCCCACGACACCGCCCAGCCTCCCCCCGACATCGCTCAGCCTCTCCCCCGACACCGCCCAGCCTCCCCCGACACCGCCCAGCCTCTCCCCCGACACCGCCCAGCTTCCTCCCCGACATCGCTCAGCCTCTCACCCGACACCGCCCAGCCTCTCCCCCGACACCGCCCAGCCTCCTCTCGACACCGCCCAGCCTCCCCCCGACATCGCTCAGCCTCCCCCCGACACCGCCCAGCCTCTCCCCCAACACCGCCCAGCTTCCTCCCCGACATCGCTCAGCCTCTCACCCGACACCGCCCAGCCTCTCCCCCGACACCGCCCAGCCTCCCCCTGACACCGCCCAGCCTCTCCCCAGACACCGCCCAGCTTCCTCCCCGACATCGCTCAGCCTCTCACCCGACACCGCTCAGCCTCCTCTCGACACCGCCCAGCCTCTCCCCCGACACCGCCCAGCCTCTCCCCCGGCACCGCTCAGCCTCCTCTCGACACTGCCCATCCTCTCACCCGACACCGCCCAGCCTCTCCCCGGACACCGCCCAGCTTCCTCCCCGACACCGCTCAGCCTCTCCCCCGACACCGCCCAGCATCTCTCCCGACACCGCCCAGCCTCTCTCCCGACACCGCTCAGCCTCTCCCCCGACACCGCCCAGCATCTCCCCTGACACCGCTCAGACTCTCTCCCGACACCGCCCAGCCTCTCTCCCGACACCGCCCAGCCTCTCTCCCGACACCGCTCAGCCTCTCCCCCGACACCGCCCAGCATCTCCCCTGACACCGCTCAGCCTCTCTCCCGACACCGCCCAGCCTCTCCCCGACACCGCCCAGCCTCTCTCCCGACACCGCCCCGCCTCTCCCCAGACACCGCCCAGCTTCCTCCCCGACACCGCGCAGAATCTCCCCCGACATCGCCCAGCCTCTCCCCCGACACCGCCCAGCCTCTCCCCAGACACAGCCCAGCTTCCTCCCCGACACCGCCCAGCCTCCTCCCGACATCGCCCAGCCTCTCCCCGGACACCGCCCAGCTTCCTCCCCGACATCGACCAGACTCTCCCTGGACACCGCCCATCTTCATCCTCAACACCGCCCAGCCTCTCCCCCGACATCCCCAGCCTCTCACCGGACACCGCCCAGCCTCTCTCCCGACACCGCCCAGCCTCTCCCCCGACACCGCCCAGCCTCTCTCCCGACACCGCCCAGCCTCTCCCCCGACACCGCCCAGCCTCTCTCCCAACACAGCCCAGGCTCTCCCCGGACACCGCTCAGCCTCTCCCACGACACCGCCCAGCTTCTCCCCCGACACCGCCAAGCCTCCCCCCGACACCGCCCAGCCTCCCCCCGACACCGCCCAGCCTCCCCCCGACATCGCTCAGCCTCTCCCCCGACACCGCCCAGCCTCCCCGACACCGCCCAGCCTAACCCCGACATCGCTCAGCCTCTCCCACGACACCGCCCAGCCTCCCCCCGACATCGCTCAGCCTCTCCCCCGACACCGCCCAGCCTCCCCCCGACACCGCCCAGCCTCTCCCCCGACACCGCCCAGCTTCCTCCCCGACATCGCTCAGCCTCTCACCCGACACCGCCCAGCCTCTCCCCCGACACCGCCCAGCTTCCTCCCCGACATCGCTCAGCCTCTCACCCGACACCGCCCAGCCTCCCCGACACCGCCCAGCCTCCCCCCGACATCGCTCAGCCTCTCCCACGACACCGCCCAGCCTCCCCCCGACATCGCTCAGCCTCTCCCCCGACACCGCCCAGCCTCTCCCCCGACACCGCCCAGCCTCTCCCCGGACACTGCCCAGCCTCTCCCCCGACACCGCCCAGCCTCCCCCAGGACACCGCCCTGCCTCCCCCCGGACACCGCCCAGCTTCCTCCTCAACACCGCCCAGCCTCCCCCTGACACCGCCCAGCCTCTCTCCCGACACAGCCCAGCCTCTCCCCGGACACCGCCCAGCCACTCCCCCGACACCGCCCAGCCTCTCCCCGACACCGCCCAGCTTCCTCCCCGACACCGCTCAGCCTCTCCCTCGACATCGCCCAGCCTCTCCCCGGACACCGCCCAGCCTCTCCCCCGACACCGCCCAGCCTCTCTCCCGACACCGCCCAGCCTCTCTCCCGACACCGCTCAGCCTCTCCCCCGACACCGCCCAGCATCTCCCCTGACACCGCTCAGCCTCTCTCCCGACACCGCCCAGCCTCTCCCGCACACCGCCCAGCCTCTCTCCCGACACCTCCCCGCCTCTCCCCAGACACTGCCCAGCTTCCTCCCCGACACCGCCCAGAATCTCCCCCGACATCGCCCAGCCTCTCCCCCGACACCGCCCAGCCTCTCCCCAGACACCGCCCAGCTTCCTCCCCGACACCGCCCAGCCTCCTCCCGACATCGCCCAGCCTCTCCCCGGACACCGCCCAGCTTCCTCCCCGACATCGACCAGACTCTCCCTGGACACCGCCCATCTTCATCCTCAACACCGCCCAGCCTCTCCCCCGACATCCCCAGCCTCTCACCGGACACCGCCCAGCCTCTCTCCCGACACCGCCCAGCCTCTCCCCCGACACCGCCCAGCCTCTCTCCCGACACCGCTCAGCCTCTCCCCCGACACCGCCCAGCCTCTCTCCCAACACAGCCCAGGCTCTCCCCGGACACCGCTCAGCCTCTCCCACGACACCGCCCAGCTTCTCCCCCGACACCGCCAAGCCTCCCCCCGACACCGCCCAGCCTCCCCCCGACACCGCCCAGCCTCCCCCCGACATCGCTCAGCCTCTCCCCCGACACCGCCCAGCATCCTCCCGACACCGCCCAGCCTCCTCCCGACACCGCTCAGCCTCACCCCGACACCGCCCAGCCTCTCCCCGACACCGCCCAGCCTCTCCCCGGACACCGCCCAGCCTCTCCCCAGACACGGCCCAGCCTCTCCCCGGACACCGCCCAGCTTCCTCCCCGACACCGCCCAGCTTCCTCCTCAACACCGCCCAGCCTCTCCCCCGACACCGCTCAGCCTCTCCCCCGACACCGCCCAGCATCCTCCCGACACCGCCCAGCCTCCTCCCGACACCGCTCAGCCTCACCCCGACACCGCCCAGCCTCTCCCCCGACACCGCGCAGCCTCTCCCCGGACACCGCCCAGCCTCTCCCCCGACACCGCCCAGCCTCTCCCCCGACACCGCCCAGCCTCTCCCCGGACACCGCCCAGCCTCTCCCCCGACACCGCCCAGCCTCTCCCCCGACACCGCCCAGCCTCCTCCCGACACCGCCCAGCCTCCTCCCGACACCGCCCAGCCTCCTCCCGACACCGCCCAGCCTCTCCCCCGACACCGCCCAGCCTCTCCCCGGACACTGCCCAGCCTCTCCCCCGACACCGCCCAGCCTCCCCAGGACACCGCCCTGCCTCCCCCCGGACACCGCCCAGCTTCCTCCTCAACACCGCCCAGCCTCCCCCTGACACCGCCCAGCCTCTCTCCCGACACAGCCCAGCCTCCCCCTGACACCGCCCAGCCTCTCTCCCGACACCGCCCAGCCTCTCCCTCGACATCGCCCAGCCTCTCCCCGGACACCGCCCAGCCACTCCCCCGACACCGCCCAGCCTCTCCCCGACACCGCCCAGCTTCCTCCCCGACACCGCGCAGCCTCTCCCTCGACATCGCCCAGCCTCTCCCCGGACACCGCCCAGCCTCTCCCCCGACACCGCCCAGCCTCTCTCCCGACACCGCCCAGCCTCTCTCCCGACACCGCTCAGCCTCTCCCCCGACACCGCCCAGCATCTCCCCTGACACCGCTCAGCCTCTCTCCCGACACCGCCCAGCCTCTCACGGACACCGCCCAGCCTCTCTCCCGACACCGCCCCGCCTCTCCCCAGACACTGCCCAGCTTCCTCCCCGACACCGCCCAGAATCTCCCCCGACATCGCCCAGCCTCTCCCCCGACACCGCCCAGCCTCTCCCCAGACACCGCCCAGCTTCCTCCCCGACACCGCCCAGCCTCCTCCCGACATCGCCCAGCCTCTCCCCGGACACCGCCCAGCTTCCTCCCCGACATCGACCAGATTCTCCCTGGACACCGCCCATCTTCATCCTCAACACCGCCCAGCCTCTCCCCCGACATCCTCAGCCTCTCACCGGACACCGCCCAGCCTCTCTCCCGACACCGCCCAGCCTCTCCCCCGACACCGCCCAGCCTCTCTCCCGACACCGCTCAGCCTCTCCCCCGACACCGCCCAGCCTCTCTCCCAACACAGCCCAGGCTCTCCCCGGACACCGCTCAGCCTCTCCCACGACACCGCCCAGCTTCTCCCCCGACACCGCCAAGCCTCCCCCCGACACCGCCCAGCCTCCCCCCGACACCGCCCAGCCTCCCCCCGACATCGCTCAGCCTCTCCCCCGACACCGCCCAGCCTCCCCCCGACACCGCCCAGCCTCCCCCCGACATCGCTCAGCCTCTCCCACGACACCGCCCAGCCTCCCCCCGACATCGCTCAGCCTCTCCCCCGACACCGCCCAGCCTCCCCCGACACCGCCCAGCCTCTCCCCCGACACCGCCCAGCTTCCTCCCCGACATCGCTCAGCCTCTCACCCGACACCGCCCAGCCTCTCCCCCGACACCGCCCAGCCTCCTCTCGACACCGCCCAGCCTCCCCCCGACATCGCTCAGCCTCCCCCCGACACCGCCCAGCCTCTCCCCCAACACCGCCCAGCTTCCTCCCCGACATCGCTCAGCCTCTCACCCGACACCGCCCAGCCTCTCCCCCGACACCGCCCAGCCTCCCCCTGACACCGCCCAGCCTCTCCCCAGACACCGCCCAGCTTCCTCCCCGACATCGCTCAGCCTCTCACCCGACACCGCTCAGCCTCCTCTCGACACCGCCCAGCCTCTCCCCCGACACCGCCCAGCCTCTCCCCCGGCACCGCTCAGCCTCCTCTCGACACTGCCCATCCTCTCACCCGACACCGCCCAGCCTCTCCCCGGACACCGCCCAGCTTCCTCCCCGACACCGCTCAGCCTCTCCCCCGACACCGCCCAGCATCTCTCCCGACACCGCCCAGCCTCTCTCCCGACACCGCTCAGCCTCTCCCCCGACACCGCCCAGCATCTCCCCTGACACCGCTCAGACTCTCTCCCGACACCGCCCAGCCTCTCTCCCGACACCGCCCAGCCTCTCTCCCGACACCGCTCAGCCTCTCCCCCGACACCGCCCAGCATCTCCCCTGACACCGCTCAGCCTCTCTCCCGACACCGCCCAGCCTCTCCCCGACACCGCCCAGCCTCTCTCCCGACACCGCCCCGCCTCTCCCCAGACACCGCCCAGCTTCCTCCCCGACACCGCGCAGAATCTCCCCCGACATCGCCCAGCCTCTCCCCCGACACCGCCCAGCCTCTCCCCAGACACAGCCCAGCTTCCTCCCCGACACCGCCCAGCCTCCTCCCGACATCGCCCAGCCTCTCCCCGGACACCGCCCAGCTTCCTCCCCGACATCGACCAGACTCTCCCTGGACACCGCCCATCTTCATCCTCAACACCGCCCAGCCTCTCCCCCGACATCCCCAGCCTCTCACCGGACACCGCCCAGCCTCTCTCCCGACACCGCCCAGCCTCTCCCCCGACACCGCCCAGCCTCTCTCCCGACACCGCCCAGCCTCTCCCCCGACACCGCCCAGCCTCTCTCCCAACACAGCCCAGGCTCTCCCCGGACACCGCTCAGCCTCTCCCACGACACCGCCCAGCTTCTCCCCCGACACCGCCAAGCCTCCCCCCGACACCGCCCAGCCTCCCCCCGACACCGCCCAGCCTCCCCCCGACATCGCTCAGCCTCTCCCCCGACACCGCCCAGCCTCCCCGACACCGCCCAGCCTCCCCCCGACATCGCTCAGCCTCTCCCACGACACCGCCCAGCCTCCCCCCGACATCGCTCAGCCTCTCCCCCGACACCGCCCAGCCTCCCCCCGACACCGCCCAGCCTCTCCCCCGACACCGCCCAGCTTCCTCCCCGACATCGCTCAGCCTCTCACCCGACACCGCCCAGCCTCTCCCCCGACACCGCCCAGCTTCCTCCCCGACATCGCTCAGCCTCTCACCCGACACCGCCCAGCCTCCCCGACACCGCCCAGCCTCCCCCCGACATCGCTCAGCCTCTCCCACGACACCGCCCAGCCTCCCCCCGACATCGCTCAGCCTCTCCCCCGACACCGCCCAGCCTCTCCCCCGACACCGCCCAGCCTCTCCCCGGACACTGCCCAGCCTCTCCCCCGACACCGCCCAGCCTCCCCCAGGACACCGCCCTGCCTCCCCCCGGACACCGCCCAGCTTCCTCCTCAACACCGCCCAGCCTCCCCCTGACACCGCCCAGCCTCTCTCCCGACACAGCCCAGCCTCTCCCCGGACACCGCCCAGCCACTCCCCCGACACCGCCCAGCCTCTCCCCGACACCGCCCAGCTTCCTCCCCGACACCGCTCAGCCTCTCCCTCGACATCGCCCAGCCTCTCCCCGGACACCGCCCAGCCTCTCCCCCGACACCGCCCAGCCTCTCTCCCGACACCGCCCAGCCTCTCTCCCGACACCGCTCAGCCTCTCCCCCGACACCGCCCAGCATCTCCCCTGACACCGCTCAGCCTCTCTCCCGACACCGCCCAGCCTCTCCCGCACACCGCCCAGCCTCTCTCCCGACACCTCCCCGCCTCTCCCCAGACACTGCCCAGCTTCCTCCCCGACACCGCCCAGAATCTCCCCCGACATCGCCCAGCCTCTCCCCCGACACCGCCCAGCCTCTCCCCAGACACCGCCCAGCTTCCTCCCCGACACCGCCCAGCCTCCTCCCGACATCGCCCAGCCTCTCCCCGGACACCGCCCAGCTTCCTCCCCGACATCGACCAGACTCTCCCTGGACACCGCCCATCTTCATCCTCAACACCGCCCAGCCTCTCCCCCGACATCCCCAGCCTCTCACCGGACACCGCCCAGCCTCTCTCCCGACACCGCCCAGCCTCTCCCCCGACACCGCCCAGCCTCTCTCCCGACACCGCTCAGCCTCTCCCCCGACACCGCCCAGCCTCTCTCCCAACACAGCCCAGGCTCTCCCCGGACACCGCTCAGCCTCTCCCACGACACCGCCCAGCTTCTCCCCCGACACCGCCAAGCCTCCCCCCGACACCGCCCAGCCTCCCCCCGACACCGCCCAGCCTCCCCCCGACATCGCTCAGCCTCTCCCCCGACACCGCCCAGCATCCTCCCGACACCGCCCAGCCTCCTCCCGACACCGCTCAGCCTCACCCCGACACCGCCCAGCCTCTCCCCGGACACCGCCCAGCCTCTCCCCCGACACCGCCCAGCCTCTCCCCCGACACCGCCCAGCCTCTCCCCGGACACCGCCCAGCCTCTCCCCCGACACCGCCCAGCCTCTCCCCCGACACCGCCCAGCCTCCTCCCGACACCGCCCAGCCTCCTCCCGACACCGCCCAGCCTCTCCCCGACACCGCCCAGCCTCTCCCCCGACACCGCCCAGCCTCTCCCCGGACACTGCCCAGCCTCTCCCCCGACACCGCCCAGCCTCCCCCAGGACACCGCCCTGCCTCCCCCCGGACACCGCCCAGCTTCCTCCTCAACACCGCCCAGCCTCCCCCTGACACCGCCCAGCCTCTCTCCCGACACAGCCCAGCCTCCCCCTGACACCGCCCAGCCTCTCTCCCGACACCGCCCAGCCTCTCCCTCGACATCGCCCAGCCTCTCCCCGGACACCGCCCAGCCACTCCCCCGACACCGCCCAGCCTCTCCCCGACACCGCCCAGCTTCCTCCCCGACACCGCCCAGCCTCTCCCGCACACCGCCCAGCCTCTCTCCCGACACCTCCCCGCCTCTCCCCAGACACCGCCCAGCTTCCTCCCCGACACCGCCCAGCCTCCTCCCGACATCGCCCAGCCTCTCCCCGGACACCGCCCAGCTTCCTCCCCGACATCGACCAGACTCTCCCTGGACACCGCCCATCTTCATCCTCAACACCGCCCAGCCTCTCCCCCGACATCCCCAGCCTCTCACCGGACACCGCCCAGCCTCTCTCCCGACACCGCCCAGCCTCTCCCCCGACACCGCCCAGCCTCTCTCCCGACACCGCTCAGCCTCTCCCCCGACACCGCCCAGCCTCTCTCCCAACACAGCCCAGGCTCTCCCCGGACACCGCTCAGCCTCTCCCACGACACCGCCCAGCTTCTCCCCCGACACCGCCAAGCCTCCCCCCGACACCGCCCAGCCTCCCCCCGACACCGCCCAGCCTCCCCCCGACATCGCTCAGCCTCTCCCCCGACACCGCCCAGCATCCTCCCGACACCGCCCAGCCTCCTCCCGACACCGCTCAGCCTCACCCCGACACCGCCCAGCCTCTCCCCGGACACCGCCCAGCCTCTCCCCCGACACCGCCCAGCCTCTCCCCCGACACCGCCCAGCCTCTCCCCGGACACCGCCCAGCCTCTCCCCCGACACCGCCCAGCCTCTCCCCCGACACCGCCCAGCCTCCTCCCGACACCGCCCAGCCTCCTCCCGACACCGCCCAGCCTCTCCCCGACACCGCCCAGCCTCTCCCCCGACACCGCCCAGCCTCTCCCCGGACACTGCCCAGCCTCTCCCCCGACACCGCCCAGCCTCCCCCAGGACACCGCCCTGCCTCCCCCCGGACACCGCCCAGCTTCCTCCTCAACACCGCCCAGCCTCCCCCTGACACCGCCCAGCCTCTCTCCCGACACAGCCCAGCCTCCCCCTGACACCGCCCAGCCTCTCTCCCGACACCGCCCAGCCTCTCCCTCGACATCGCCCAGCCTCTCCCCGGACACCGCCCAGCCACTCCCCCGACACCGCCCAGCCTCTCCCCGACACCGCCCAGCTTCCTCCCCGACACCGCTCAGCCTCTCCCTCGACATCGCCCAGCCTCTCCCCGGACACCGCCCAGCCTCTCCCCCGACACCGCCCAGCCTCTCTCCCGACACCGCCCAGCCTCTCTCCCGACACCGCTCAGCCTCTCCCCCGACACCGCCCAGCATCTCCCCTGACACCGCTCAGCCTCTCTCCCGACACCGCCCAGCCTCTCACGGACACCGCCCAGCCTCTCTCCCGACACCGCCCCGCCTCTCCCCAGACACTGCCCAGCTTCCTCCCCGACACCGCCCAGAATCTCCCCCGACATCGCCCAGCCTCTCCCCCGACACCGCCCAGCCTCTCCCCAGACACCGCCCAGCTTCCTCCCCGACACCGCCCAGCCTCCTCCCGACATCGCCCAGCCTCTCCCCGGACACCGCCCAGCTTCCTCCCCGACATCGACCAGATTCTCCCTGGACACCGCCCATCTTCATCCTCAACACCGCCCAGCCTCTCCCCCGACATCCCCAGCCTCTCACCGGACACCGCCCAGCCTCTCTCCCGACACCGCCCAGCCTCTCCCCCGACACCGCCCAGCCTCTCTCCCGACACCGCTCAGCCTCTCCCCCGACACCGCCCAGCCTCTCTCCCAACACAGCCCAGGCTCTCCCCGGACACCGCTCAGCCTCTCCCACGACACCGCCCAGCTTCTCCCCCGACACCGCCAAGCCTCCCCCCGACACCGCCCAGCCTCCCCCCGACACCGCCCAGCCTCCCCCCGACATCGCTCAGCCTCTCCCCCGACACCGCCCAGCCTCCCCCCGACACCGCCCAGCCTCCCCCGACATCGCTCAGCCTCTCCCACGACACCGCCCAGCCTCCCCCCGACATCGCTCAGCCTCTCCCCCGACACCGCCCAGCCTCCCCCGACACCGCCCAGCCTCTCCCCCGACACCGCCCAGCTTCCTCCCCGACATCGCTCATCCTCTCACCCGACACCGCCCAGCCTCTCCCCCGACACCGCCCAGCCTCCTCTCGACACCGCCCAGCCTCCCCCCGACATCGCTCAGCCTCCCCCCGACACCGCCCAGCCTCTCCCCCAACACCGCCCAGCTTCCTCCCCGACATCGCTCAGCCTCTCACCCGACACCGCCCAGCCTCTCCCCCGACACCGCCCAGCCTCCCCCTGACACCGCCCAGCCTCTCCCCAGACACCGCCCAGCTTCCTCCCCGACATCGCTCAGCCTCTCACCCGACACCGCCCAGCCTCTCCCCCGACACCGCCCAGCCTCTCTCCCAACACAGCCCAGGCTCTCCCCGGACACCGCTCAGCCTCTCCCACGACACCGCCCAGCTTCTCCCCCGACACCGCCAAGCCTCCCCCCGACACCGCCCAGCCTCTCTCCCGACACCGCCCAGCCTCTCCCTCGACATCGCCCAGCCTCTCCCCGGACACCGCCCAGCCACTCCCCCGACACCGCCCAGCCTCTCCCCGACACCGCCCAGCTTCCTCCCCGACACCGCCCAGCCTCTCCCGCACACCGCCCAGCCTCTCTCCCGACACCTCCCCGCCTCTCCCCAGACACCGCCCAGCTTCCTCCCCGACACCGCCCAGCCTCCTCCCGACATCGCCCAGCCTCTCCCCGGACACCGCCCAGCTTCCTCCCCGACATCGACCAGACTCTCCCTGGACACCGCCCATCTTCATCCTCAACACCGCCCAGCCTCTCCCCCGACATCCCCAGCCTCTCACCGGACACCGCCCAGCCTCTCTCCCGACACCGCCCAGCCTCTCCCCCGACACCGCCCAGCCTCTCTCCCGACACCGCTCAGCCTCTCCCCCGACACCGCCCAGCCTCTCTCCCAACACAGCCCAGGCTCTCCCCGGACACCGCTCAGCCTCTCCCACGACACCGCCCAGCTTCTCCCCCGACACCGCCAAGCCTCCCCCCGACACCGCCCAGCCTCCCCCCGACACCGCCCAGCCTCCCCCCGACATCGCTCAGCCTCTCCCCCGACACCGCCCAGCATCCTCCCGACACCGCCCAGCCTCCTCCCGACACCGCTCAGCCTCACCCCGACACCGCCCAGCCTCTCCCCGGACACCGCCCAGCCTCTCCCCCGACACCGCCCAGCCTCTCCCCCGACACCGCCCAGCCTCTCCCCGGACACCGCCCAGCCTCTCCCCCGACACCGCCCAGCCTCTCCCCCGACACCGCCCAGCCTCCTCCCGACACCGCCCAGCCTCCTCCCGACACCGCCCAGCCTCTCCCCGACACCGCCCAGCCTCTCCCCCGACACCGCCCAGCCTCTCCCCGGACACTGCCCAGCCTCTCCCCCGACACCGCCCAGCCTCCCCCAGGACACCGCCCTGCCTCCCCCCGGACACCGCCCAGCTTCCTCCTCAACACCGCCCAGCCTCCCCCTGACACCGCCCAGCCTCTCTCCCGACACAGCCCAGCCTCCCCCTGACACCGCCCAGCCTCTCTCCCGACACCGCCCAGCCTCTCCCTCGACATCGCCCAGCCTCTCCCCGGACACCGCCCAGCCACTCCCCCGACACCGCCCAGCCTCTCCCCGACACCGCCCAGCTTCCTCCCCGACACCGCTCAGCCTCTCCCTCGACATCGCCCAGCCTCTCCCCGGACACCGCCCAGCCTCTCCCCCGACACCGCCCAGCCTCTCTCCCGACACCGCCCAGCCTCTCTCCCGACACCGCTCAGCCTCTCCCCCGACACCGCCCAGCATCTCCCCTGACACCGCTCAGCCTCTCTCCCGACACCGCCCAGCCTCTCACGGACACCGCCCAGCCTCTCTCCCGACACCGCCCCGCCTCTCCCCAGACACTGCCCAGCTTCCTCCCCGACACCGCCCAGAATCTCCCCCGACATCGCCCAGCCTCTCCCCCGACACCGCCCAGCCTCTCCCCAGACACCGCCCAGCTTCCTCCCCGACACCGCCCAGCCTCCTCCCGACATCGCCCAGCCTCTCCCCGGACACCGCCCAGCTTCCTCCCCGACATCGACCAGATTCTCCCTGGACACCGCCCATCTTCATCCTCAACACCGCCCAGCCTCTCCCCCGACATCCCCAGCCTCTCACCGGACACCGCCCAGCCTCTCTCCCGACACCGCCCAGCCTCTCCCCCGACACCGCCCAGCCTCTCTCCCGACACCGCTCAGCCTCTCCCCCGACACCGCCCAGCCTCTCTCCCAACACAGCCCAGGCTCTCCCCGGACACCGCTCAGCCTCTCCCACGACACCGCCCAGCTTCTCCCCCGACACCGCCAAGCCTCCCCCCGACACCGCCCAGCCTCCCCCCGACACCGCCCAGCCTCCCCCCGACATCGCTCAGCCTCTCCCCCGACACCGCCCAGCCTCCCCCCGACACCGCCCAGCCTCCCCCGACATCGCTCAGCCTCTCCCACGACACCGCCCAGCCTCCCCCCGACATCGCTCAGCCTCTCCCCCGACACCGCCCAGCCTCCCCCGACACCGCCCAGCCTCTCCCCCGACACCGCCCAGCTTCCTCCCCGACATCGCTCATCCTCTCACCCGACACCGCCCAGCCTCTCCCCCGACACCGCCCAGCCTCCTCTCGACACCGCCCAGCCTCCCCCCGACATCGCTCAGCCTCCCCCCGACACCGCCCAGCCTCTCCCCCAACACCGCCCAGCTTCCTCCCCGACATCGCTCAGCCTCTCACCCGACACCGCCCAGCCTCTCCCCCGACACCGCCCAGCCTCCCCCTGACACCGCCCAGCCTCTCCCCAGACACCGCCCAGCTTCCTCCCCGACATCGCTCAGCCTCTCACCCGACACCGCCCAGCCTCTCCCCCGACACCGCCCAGCCTCTCTCCCAACACAGCCCAGGCTCTCCCCGGACACCGCTCAGCCTCTCCCACGACACCGCCCAGCTTCTCCCCCGACACCGCCAAGCCTCCCCCCGACACCGCCCAGCCTCCCCCGACACCGCCCAGCCTCCCCCCGACATCGCTCAGCCTCTCCCCCGACACCGCCCAGCCTCCCCGACACCGCCCAGCCTCCCCCCGACATCGCTCAGCCTCTCCCACGACACCGCCCAGCCTCCCCCCGACATCGCTCAGCCTCTCCCCCGACACCGCCCAGCCTCCCCCCGACACCGCCCAGCCTCTCCCCCGACACCGCCCAGCTTCCTCCCCGACATCGCTCAGCCTCTCACCCGACACCGCCCAGCCTCTCCCCCGACACCGCCCAGCTTCCTCCCCGACATCGCTCAGCCTCTCACCCGACACCGCCCAGCCTCCCCGACACCGCCCAGCCTCCCCCCGACATCGCTCAGCCTCTCCCACGACACCGCCCAGCCTCCCCCCGACATCGCTCAGCCTCTCCCCCGACACCGCCCAGCCTCTCCCCCGACACCGCCCAGCCTCTCCCCGGACACTGCCCAGCCTCTCCCCCGACACCGCCCAGCCTCCCCCAGGACACCGCCCTGCCTCCCCCCGGACACCGCCCAGCTTCCTCCTCAACACCGCCCAGCCTCCCCCTGACACCGCCCAGCCTCTCTCCCGACACAGCCCAGCCTCCCCCTGACACCGCCCAGCCTCTCTCCCGACACCGCCCAGCCTCTCCCTCGACATCGCCCAGCCTCTCCCCGGACACCGCCCAGCCACTCCCCCGACACCGCCCAGCCTCTCCCCGACACCGCCCAGCTTCCTCCCCGACACCGCTCAGCCTCTCCCTCGACATCGCCCAGCCTCTCCCCGGACACCGCCCAGCCTCTCCCCCGACACCGCCCAGCCTCTCTCCCGACACCGCCCAGCCTCTCTCCCGACACCGCTCAGCCTCTCCCCCGACACCGCCCAGCATCTCCCCTGACACCGCTCAGCCTCTCTCCCGACACCGCCCAGCCTCTCCCGCACACCGCCCAGCCTCTCTCCCGACACCTCCCCGCCTCTCCCCAGACACTGCCCAGCTTCCTCCCCGACACCGCCCAGAATCTCCCCCGACATCGCCCAGCCTCTCCCCCGACACCGCCCAGCCTCTCCCCAGACACCGCCCAGCTTCCTCCCCGACACCGCCCAGCCTCCTCCCGACATCGCCCAGCCTCTCCCCGGACACCGCCCAGCTTCCTCCCCGACATCGACCAGACTCTCCCTGGACACCGCCCATCTTCATCCTCAACACCGCCCAGCCTCTCCCCCGACATCCCCAGCCTCTCACCGGACACCGCCCAGCCTCTCTCCCGACACCGCCCAGCCTCTCCCCCGACACCGCCCAGCCTCTCTCCCGACACCGCTCAGCCTCTCCCCCGACACCGCCCAGCCTCTCTCCCAACACAGCCCAGGCTCTCCCCGGACACCGCTCAGCCTCTCCCACGACACCGCCCAGCTTCTCCCCCGACACCGCCAAGCCTCCCCCCGACACCGCCCAGCCTCCCCCCGACACCGCCCAGCCTCCCCCCGACATCGCTCAGCCTCTCCCCCGACACCGCCCAGCCTCCCCCCGACACCGCCCAGCCTCCCCCCGACATCGCTCAGCCTCTCCCACGACACCGCCCAGCCTCCCCCCGACACCGCCCAGCCTCTCCCCCGACACCGCCCAGCCTCCCCCCGACACCGCCCAGCCTCTCCCCCGACACCGCCCAGCTTCCTCCCCGACATCGCTCAGCCTCTCACCCGACACCGCCCAGCCTCTCCCCCGACACCGCCCAGCCTCCTCTCGACACCGCCCAGCCTCCCCCCGACATCGCTCAGCCTCCCCCCGACACCGCCCAGCCTCTCCCCCAACACCGCCCAGCTTCCTCCCCGACATCGCTCAGCCTCTCACCCGACACCGCCCAGCCTCTCTCCCGACACAGCCCAGCCTCCCCCTGACACCGCCCAGCCTCTCTCCCGACACCGCCCAGCCTCTCCCTCGACATCGCCCAGCCTCTCCCCGGACACCGCCCAGCCACTCCCCCGACACCGCCCAGCCTCTCCCCGACACCGCCCAGCTTCCTCCCCGACACCGCTCAGCCTCTCCCTCGACATCGCCCAGCCTCTCCCCGGACACTGCCCAGCCTCTCCCCCGACACCGCCCAGCCTCCCCCAGGACACCGCCCTGCCTCCCCCCGGACACCGCCCAGCTTCCTCCTCAACACCGCCCAGCCTCCCCCTGACACCGCCCAGCCTCTCTCCCGACACAGCCCAGCCTCCCCCTGACACCGCCCAGCCTCTCTCCCGACACCGCCCAGCCTCTCCCTCGACATCGCCCAGCCTCTCCCCGGACACCGCCCAGCCACTCCCCCGAAACAGCACAGCCTCTCCCCGACACCGCCCAGCTTCCTCCCCGACACCGCTCAGCCTCTCCCTCGACATCGCCCAGCCTCTCCCCGGACACCGCCCAGCCTCTCCCCCGACACCGCCCAGCCTCTCTCCCGACACCGCCCAGCCTCTCTCCCGACACCGCTCAGCCTCTCCCCCGACACCGCCCAGCATCTCCCCTGACACCGCTCAGCCTCTCTCCCGACACCGCCCAGCCTCTCCCGCACACCGCCCAGCCTCTCTCCCGACACCTCCCCGCCTCTCCCCAGACACTGCCCAGCTTCCTCCCCGACACCGCCCAGAATCTCCCCCGACATCGCCCAGCCTCTCCCCCGACACCGCCCAGCCTCTCCCCAGACACCGCCCAGCTTCCTCCCCGACACCGCCCAGCCTCCTCCCGACATCGCCCAGCCTCTCCCCGGACACCGCCCAGCTTCCTCCCCGACATCGACCAGACTCTCCCTGGACACCGCCCATCTTCATCCTCAACACCGCCCAGCCTCTCCCCCGACATCCCCAGCCTCTCACCGGACACCGCCCAGCCTCTCTCCCGACACCGCCCAGCCTCTCCCCCGACACCGCCCAGCCTCTCTCCCGACACCGCTCAGCCTCTCCCCCGACACCGCCCAGCCTCTCTCCCAACACAGCCCAGGCTCTCCCCGGACACCGCTCAGCCTCTCCCACGACACCGCCCAGCTTCTCCCCCGACACCGCCAAGCCTCCCCCCGACACCGCCCAGCCTCCCCCCGACACCGCCCAGCCTCCCCCCGACATCGCTCAGCCTCTCCCCCGACACCGCCCAGCCTCCCCCCGACACCGCCCAGCCTCCCCCCGACATCGCTCAGCCTCTCCCACGACACCGCCCAGCCTCCCCCCGACACCGCCCAGCCTCTCCCCCGACACCGCCCAGCCTCCCCCCGACACCGCCCAGCCTCTCCCCCGACACCGCCCAGCTTCCTCCCCGACATCGCTCAGCCTCTCACCCGACACCGCCCAGCCTCTCCCCCGACACCGCCCAGCCTCCTCTCGACACCGCCCAGCCTCCCCCCGACATCGCTCAGCCTCCCCCCGACACCGCCCAGCCTCTCCCCCAACACCGCCCAGCCTCTCCCCCGACACCGTCCAGCTTCTCCCCGACACCGCCCAGCCTCACCACGACACCGCCCAGCCTCTCCCCCGACACGGCTCAGGCTCCCTCCCGACAACGCCCAGCCTCTCACCCGACACCGCCCAGCCTCTCCCCCGACAACGCCCAGCCTCTCCCCGACACCGCCCAGCCTCTCCCCCGACACCGCCCAGCCTCCCCGACACCGCCCCGCCTCTCCCCCGACACCGCCCAGCCTCTCTCCCGACACCGCTCATCCTCTCCCCCGACACCGCCCAGCCTCCCCCACGACACCGCCCAGCTTCTCCCCCGACACCGCCCAGCCTCTCCCCCGACACCGCCCAGCCTCTCTCCCGACACCGCCCAGCTTCTCCCCCGACACCGCCCAGCCTCCCCCACGACACCGCCCAGCTTCCTCCCCGACACCGCCCAGCCTCCTCCCGACATCGCCCAGCCTCTCCCCGGACACCGCCCAGCTTCCTCCCCGACATCGACCAGACTCTCCCTGGACACCGCCCATCTTCATCCTCAACACCGCCCAGCCTCTCTCCCGACATCCCCAGCCTCTCACCGGACACCGCCCAGCCTCTCTCCCGACACCGCCCAGCCTCTCCCCCGACACCGCCCAGCCTCTCTCCCGACACCGCCCAGCCTCTCCCCCGACACCGCCCAGCCTCTCTCCCAACACAGCCCAGGCTCTCCCCGGACACCGCTCAGCCTCTCCCACGACACCGCCCAGCTTCTCCCCCGACACCGCCAAGCCTCCCCCCGACACCGCCCAGCCTCCCCCCGACACCGCCCAGCCTCCCCCCGACATCGCTCAGCCTCTCCCCCGACACCGCCCAGCCTCCCCGACACCGCCCAGCCTCCCCCCGACATCGCTCAGCCTCTCCCACGACACCACCCAGCCTCCCCCCGACATCGCTCAGCCTCTCCCCCGACACCGCCCAGCCTCCCCCCGACACCGCCCAGCCTCTCCCCCGACACCGCCCAGCTTCCTCCCCGACATCGCTCAGCCTCTCACCCGACACCGCCCAGCCTCTCCCCCGACACCGCCCAGCTTCCTCCCCGACATCGCTCAGCCTCTCACCCGACACCGCCCAGCCTCCCCGACACCGCCCAGCCTCCCCCCGACATCGCTCAGCCTCTCCCACGACACCGCCCAGCCTCCCCCCGACATCGCTCAGCCTCTCCCCCGACACCGCCCAGCCTCTCCCCCGACACCGCCCAGCCTCTCCCCGGACACTGCCCAGCCTCTCCCCCGACACCGCCCAGCCTCCCCCAGGACACCGCCCTGCCTCCCCCCGGACACCGCCCAGCTTCCTCCTCAACACCGCCCAGCCTCCCCCTGACACCGCCCAGCCTCTCTCCCGACACAGCCCAGCCTCCCCCTGACACCGCCCAGCCTCTCTCCCGACACCGCCCAGCCTCTCCCTCGACATCGCCCAGCCTCTCCCCGGACACCGCCCAGCCACTCCCCCGACACCGCCCAGCCTCTCCCCGACACCGCCCAGCTTCCTCCCCGACACCGCTCAGCCTCTCCCTCGACATCGCCCAGCCTCTCCCCGGACACCGCCCAGCCTCTCCCCCGACACCGCCCAGCCTCTCTCCCGACACCGCCCAGCCTCTCTCCCGACACCGCTCAGCCTCTCCCCCGACACCGCCCAGCATCTCCCCTGACACCGCTCAGCCTCTCTCCCGACACCGCCCAGCCTCTCCCGCACACCGCCCAGCCTCTCTCCCGACACCTCCCCGCCTCTCCCCAGACACTGCCCAGCTTCCTCCCCGACACCGCCCAGAATCTCCCCCGACATCGCCCAGCCTCTCCCCCGACACCGCCCAGCCTCTCCCCAGACACCGCCCAGCTTCCTCCCCGACACCGCCCAGCCTCCTCCCGACATCGCCCAGCCTCTCCCCGGACACCGCCCAGCTTCCTCCCCGACATCGACCAGACTCTCCCTGGACACCGCCCATCTTCATCCTCAACACCGCCCAGCCTCTCCCCCGACATCCCCAGCCTCTCACCGGACACCGCCCAGCCTCTCTCCCGACACCGCCCAGCCTCTCCCCCGACACCGCCCAGCCTCTCTCCCGACACCGCTCAGCCTCTCCCCCGACACCGCCCAGCCTCTCTCCCAACACAGCCCAGGCTCTCCCCGGACACCGCTCAGCCTCTCCCACGACACCGCCCAGCCTCTCCCCCGACACCGTCCAGCTTCTCCCCGACACCGCCCAGCCTCACCACGACACCGCCCAGCCTCTCCCCCGACACGGCTCAGGCTCCCTCCCGACAACGCCCAGCCTCTCACCCGACACCGCCCAGCCTCTCCCCCGACAACGCCCAGCCTCTCCCCGACACCGCCCAGCCTCTCCCCCGACACCGCCCAGCCTCCCCGACACCGCCCCGCCTCTCCCCCGACACCGCCCAGCCTCTCTCCCGACACCGCTCATCCTCTCCCCCGACACCGCCCAGCCTCCCCCACGACACCGCCCAGCTTCTCCCCCGACACCGCCCAGCCTCTCCCCCGACACCGCCCAGCCTCTCTCCCGACACCGCCCAGCTTCTCCCCCGACACCGCCCAGCCTCCCCCACGACACCGCCCAGCTTCCTCCCCGACACCGCCCAGCCTCCTCCCGACATCGCCCAGCCTCTCCCCGGACACCGCCCAGCTTCCTCCCCGACATCGACCAGACTCTCCCTGGACACCGCCCATCTTCATCCTCAACACCGCCCAGCCTCTCCCCCGACATCCCCAGCCTCTCACCGGACACCGCCCAGCCTCTCTCCCGACACCGCCCAGCCTCTCCCCCGACACCGCCCAGCCTCTCTCCCGACACCGCCCAGCCTCTCCCCCGACACCGCCCAGCCTCTCTCCCAACACAGCCCAGGCTCTCCCCGGACACCGCTCAGCCTCTCCCACGACACCGCCCAGCTTCTCCCCCGACACCGCCAAGCCTCCCCCCGACACCGCCCAGCCTCCCCCCGACACCGCCCAGCCTCCCCCCGACATCGCTCAGCCTCTCCCCCGACACCGCCCAGCCTCCCCGACACCGCCCAGCCTCCCCCCGACACCGCCCAGCCTCTCCCCCGACACCGCCCAGCTTCCTCCCCGACATCGCTCAGCCTCTCACCCGACACCGCCCAGCCTCCCCGACACCGCCCAGCCTCCCCCCGACATCGCTCAGCCTCTCCCACGACACCGCCCAGCCTCCCCCCGACATCGCTCAGCCTCTCCCCCGACACCGCCCAGCCTCTCCCCCGACACCGCCCAGCCTCTCCCCGGACACTGCCCAGCCTCTCCCCCGACACCGCCCAGCCTCCCCCAGGACACCGCCCTGCCTCCCCCCGGACACCGCCCAGCTTCCTCCTCAACACCGCCCAGCCTCCCCCTGACACCGCCCAGCCTCTCTCCCGACACAGCCCAGCCTCCCCCTGACACCGCCCAGCCTCTCTCCCGACACCGCCCAGCCTCTCCCTCGACATCGCCCAGCCTCTCCCCGGACACCGCCCAGCCACTCCCCCGACACCGCCCAGCCTCTCCCCGACACCGCCCAGCTTCCTCCCCGACACCGCTCAGCCTCTCCCTCGACATCGCCCAGCCTCTCCCCGGACACCGCCCAGCCTCTCCCCCGACACCGCCCAGCCTCTCTCCCGACACCGCCCAGCCTCTCTCCCGACACCGCTCAGCCTCTCCCCCGACACCGCCCAGCATCTCCCCTGACACCGCTCAGCCTCTCTCCCGACACCGCCCAGCCTCTCCCGCACACCGCCCAGCCTCTCTCCCGACACCTCCCCGCCTCTCCCCAGACACTGCCCAGCTTCCTCCCCGACACCGCCCAGAATCTCCCCCGACATCGCCCAGCCTCTCCCCCGACACCGCCCAGCCTCTCCCCAGACACCGCCCAGCTTCCTCCCCGACACCGCCCAGCCTCCTCCCGACATCGCCCAGCCTCTCCCCGGACACCGCCCAGCTTCCTCCCCGACATCGACCAGACTCTCCCTGGACACCGCCCATCTTCATCCTCAACACCGCCCAGCCTCTCCCCCGACATCCCCAGCCTCTCACCGGACACCGCCCAGCCTCTCTCCCGACACCGCCCAGCCTCTCCCCCGACACCGCCCAGCCTCTCTCCCGACACCGCTCAGCCTCTCCCCCGACACCGCCCAGCCTCTCTCCCAACACAGCCCAGGCTCTCCCCGGACACCGCTCAGCCTCTCCCACGACACCGCCCAGCTTCTCCCCCGACACCGCCAAGCCTCCCCCGACACCGCCCAGCCTCCCCCCGACACCGCCCAGCCTCCCCCCGACATCGCTCAGCCTCTCCCCCGACACCGCCCAGCCTCCCCCCGACACCGCCCAGCCTCCCCCCGACATCGCTCAGCCTCTCCCACGACACCGCCCAGCCTCCCCCCGACACCGCCCAGCCTCTCCCCCGACACCGCCCAGCCTCCCCCCGACACCGCCCAGCCTCTCCCCCGACACCGCCCAGCTTCCTCCCCGACATCGCTCAGCCTCTCACCCGACACCGCCCAGCCTCTCCCCCGACACCGCCCAGCCTCCTCTCGACACCGCCCAGCCTCCCCCCGACATCGCTCAGCCTCCCCCCGACACCGCCCAGCCTCTCCCCCAACACCGCCCAGCTTCCTCCCCGACATCGCTCAGCCTCTCACCCGACACCGCCCAGCCTCTCTCCCGACACAGCCCAGCCTCCCCCTGACACCGCCCAGCCTCTCTCCCGACACCGCCCAGCCTCTCCCTCGACATCGCCCAGCCTCTCCCCGGACACCGCCCAGCCACTCCCCCGACACCGCCCAGCCTCTCCCCGACACCGCCCAGCTTCCTCCCCGACACCGCTCAGCCTCTCCCTCGACATCGCCCAGCCTCTCCCCGGACACTGCCCAGCCTCTCCCCCGACACCGCCCAGCCTCCCCCAGGACACCGCCCTGCCTCCCCCCGGACACCGCCCAGCTTCCTCCTCAACACCGCCCAGCCTCCCCCTGACACCGCCCAGCCTCTCTCCCGACACAGCCCAGCCTCCCCCTGACACCGCCCAGCCTCTCTCCCGACACCGCCCAGCCTCTCCCTCGACATCGCCCAGCCTCTCCCCGGACACCGCCCAGCCACTCCCCCGAAACCGCACAGCCTCTCCCCGACACCGCCCAGCTTCCTCCCCGACACCGCTCAGCCTCTCCCTCGACATCGCCCAGCCTCTCCCCGGACACCGCCCAGCCTCTCCCCCGACACCGCCCAGCCTCTCTCCCGACACCGCCCAGCCTCTCTCCCGACACCGCTCAGCCTCTCCCCCGACACCGCCCAGCATCTCCCCTGACACCGCTCAGCCTCTCTCCCGACACCGCCCAGCCTCTCCCGCACACCGCCCAGCCTCTCTCCCGACACCTCCCCGCCTCTCCCCAGACACTGCCCAGCTTCCTCCCCGACACCGCCCAGAATCTCCCCCGACATCGCCCAGCCTCTCCCCCGACACCGCCCAGCCTCTCCCCAGACACCGCCCAGCTTCCTCCCCGACACCGCCCAGCCTCCTCCCGACATCGCCCAGCCTCTCCCCGGACACCGCCCAGCTTCCTCCCCGACATCGACCAGACTCTCCCTGGACACCGCCCATCTTCATCCTCAACACCGCCCAGCCTCTCCCGCGACATCCCCAGCCTCTCACCGGACACCGCCCAGCCTCTCTCCCGACACCGCTCAGCCTCTCCCCCGACACCGCCCAGCCTCTCTCCCAACACAGCCCAGGCTCTCCCCGGACACCGCTCAGCCTCTCCCACGACACCGCCCAGCTTCTCCCCCGACACCGCCAAGCCTCCCCCCGACACCGCCCAGCCTCCCCCCGACACCGCCCAGCCTCCCCCCGACATCGCTCAGCCTCTCCCCCGACACCGCCCAGCCTCCCCCCGACACCGCCCAGCCTCCCCCCGACATCGCTCAGCCTCTCCCACGACACCGCCCAGCCTCCCCCCGACACCGCCCAGCCTCTCCCCCGACACCGCCCAGCCTCCCCCCGACACCGCCCAGCCTCTCCCCCGACACCGCCCAGCTTCCTCCCCGACATCGCTCAGCCTCTCACCCGACACCGCCCAGCCTCTCCCCCGACACCGCCCAGCCTCCTCTCGACACCGCCCAGCCTCCCCCCGACATCGCTCAGCCTCCCCCCGACACCGCCCAGCCTCTCCCCCAACACCGCCCAGCCTCTCCCCCGACACCGTCCAGCTTCTCCCCGACACCGCCCAGCCTCACCACGACACCGCCCAGCCTCTCCCCCGACACGGCTCAGGCTCCCTCCCGACAACGCCCAGCCTCTCACCCGACACCGCCCAGCCTCTCCCCCGACAACGCCCAGCCTCTCCCCGACACCGCCCAGCCTCTCCCCCGACACCGCCCAGCCTCCCCGACACCGCCCCGCCTCTCCCCCGACACCGCCCAGCCTCTCTCCCGACACCGCTCATCCTCTCCCCCGACACCGCCCAGCCTCCCCCACGACACCGCCCAGCTTCTCCCCCGACACCGCCCAGCCTCTCCCCCGACACCGCCCAGCCTCTCTCCCGACACCGCCCAGCTTCTCCCCCGACACCGCCCAGCCTCCCCCACGACACCGCCCAGCTTCTCCCCCGACACCGCCCAGCCTCTCCCCCGACACCGCCCAGCCTCTCTCCCGACACCGCCCAGCTTCTCCCCCGACACCGCCCCGCCTCTCCCCGGACACCGCCCAGCCTCTCCCTCGAAACCGCCCAGCTTCTCCCCGACACCGCCCAGCCTCTCCCCCGACACCGCCCAGCCTCTCCCCCGACACCGACCAGCCTCGACACGACACCGCCCAGCTTCTCCCCCGACACCGCCCAGCCTCCCCCCGACACCGCCCAGCCACTCCTCCGACACCGCCCAGCCTCTCCCCCGACACCGCCCAGCCTCTCCCCGGACACCGCCCAGCCTCTCCCCCGACACCGCCCAGCTTCTCCCCGACACCGCCCAGCCTCACCACGACACCGCCCAGCCTCTCTCCCGACACGGCTCAGCCTCCCTCCCGACAACGCCCAGCCTCTCACCCGACACATCCCAGCCTCGACACGACACCGCCCAGCCTCTCCCCCGACAACGCCCAGCTTCCACCCCGACACCGCCCAGCCTCTCCCCCGGCACGGTCCAGCCTCTAGCCCGACACCGACCTGCCTCTCCCGCGAAACAGCCCAGCCTCTCCCCCGACACCGCCCAGCTTCTCCCCGACACCGCCCAGCCTCACCACGACACCGCCCAGCCTCTCCCCCGACACGGCTCAGCCTCCCTCCCGACAACGCCCAGCCTCTCACCCGACACCGCCCAGCCTCTCCCCCGACAACGCCCAGCCTCTCACCCGACACCGCCCAGCCTCTCCCCGACACCGCCCAGCCTCTCCCCCGACACCGCCCAGCCTCCCCGACACCGCCCCGCCTCTCCCCCGACACCGCCCAGCCTCTCTCCCGACACCGCTCAGCCTCTCCCCCGACACCGCCCAGCCTCCCCACGACACCGCCCAGCTTCTCCCCCGACACCGCCCAGCCTCTCCCCCGACACCGCCCAGCCTCTCTCCCGACACCGCCCAGCTTCTCCCCCGACACCGCCCCGCCTCTCCCCGGACACCGCCCAGCCTCTCCCTCGAAACCGCCCAGCTTCTCCCCGACACCGCCCAGCCTCTCCCCCGACACCGCCCAGCCTCTCTCCCGACACCGCCCAGCTTCTCCCCCGACACCGCCCTGCCTCTCCCCGGACACCGCCCAGCCTCTCCCTCGAAACCGCCCAGCTTCTCCCCGACACCGCCCAGCGTCTCCCCCGACACCGCCCAGCCTCTCCCCCGACACCGACCAGCCTCGACACGACACCGCCCAGCTTCTCCCCCGACACCGCCCAGCCTCCCCCCGACACCGCCCAGCCTCTCCCCCGACACCGCCCAGCCACTCCTCCGACACCGCCCAGCCTCTCCCCCGACACCGCCCAGCCACTCCCCCGACACATCCCAGCCTCGACACGACACCGCCCAGCCTCTCCCCCGACAACGCCCAGCTTCCACCCCGACACCGCCCAGCCTCTCCCCCGGCACGGTCCAGCCTCTAGCCCGACACCGACCTGCCTCTCCCGCGAAACAGCCCAGCCTCTCCCCGGACACCGCCCAGCCTCTCCCCCGACACCGCCCAGCTTCTCCCCGACACCGCCCAGCCTCACCACGACACCGCCCAGCCTCTCACCCGACACGGCTCAGCCTCCCTCCCGACAACGCCCAGCCTCTCACCCGACACATCCCAGCCTCGACACGACACCGCCCAGCCTCTCCCCCGACAACGCCCAGCTTCCACCCCGACACCGCCCAGCCTCTCCCCCGGCACGGTACAGCCTCTAGCCCGACACCGACCTGCCTCTCAGGCGAAACAGCCCAGCCTCTCCCCGGACACCGCCCAGCCTCTCCCCCGACACCGCCCAGCTTCTCCCCGACACCGCCCAGCCTCACCACGACACCGCCCAGCCTCTCCCCCGACACGGCTCAGCCTCCCTCCCGACAACGCCCAGCCTCTCACCCGACACCGCCCAGCCTCTCCCCCGACAACGCCCAGCCTCTCACCCGACACCTCCCAGCCTCTCCCCGACACCGCCCAGCCTCTCCCCCGACACCGCCCAGCCTCCCCGACACCGCCCCGCCTCTCCCCCGACACCGCCCAGCCTCTCTCCCGACACCGCTCAGCCTCTCCCCCGACACCGCCCAGCCTCTCCCCCGACACCGACCAGCCTCGACACGACACCGCCCAGCTTCTCCCCCGACACCGCCCAGCCTCCCCCCGACACCGCCCAGCCACTCCTCCGACACCGCCCAGCCTCTCCCCCGACACCGCCCAGCCTCTCCCCCGACACCGCCCAGCCTCTCCCCCGACACCGCCCAGCCTCCCCCACGACACCGCCCAGCTTCTCCCCCGACACCGCCCAGCCTCTCCCCCGACACCGCCCAGCCTCTCTCCCGACACCGCCCAGCTTCTCCCCCGACACCGCCCCGCCTCTCCCCGGACACCGCCCAGCCTCTCCCTCGAAACCGCCCAGCTTCTCCCCGACACCGCCCAGCCTCTCCCCCGACACCGCCCAGCCTCTCTCCCGACACCGCCCAGCTTCTCCCCCGACACCGCCCCGCCTCTCCCCGGACACCGCCCAGCCTCTCCCTCGAAACCGCCCAGCTTCTCCCCGACACCGCCCAGCCTCTCCCCCGACACCACCCAGCCTCTCCCCCGACACCGACCAGCCTCGACACGACACCGCCCAGCTTCTCCCCCGACACCGCCCAGCCTCCCCCGACACCGCCCAGCCTCTCCCCCGACACCGCCCAGCCACTCCTCCGACACCGCCCAGCCTCTCCCCCGACACCGCCCAGCCACTCCCCCGACACATCCCAGCCTCGACACGACACCGCCCAGCCTCTCCCCCGACAACGCCCAGCTTCCACCCCGACACCGCCCAGCCTCTCCCCCGGCACGGTCCAGCCTCTAGCCCGACACCGACCTGCCTCTCCCGCGAAACATCCCAGCCTCTCCCCGGACACCGCCCAGCCTCTCCCCCGACACCGCCCAGCTTCTCCCCGACACCGCCCAGCCTCACCACGACACCGCCCAGCCTCTCACCCGACACGGCTCAGCCTCCCTCCCGACAACGCCCAGCCTCTCACCCGACACATCCCAGCCTCGACACGACACCGCCCAGCCTCTCCCCCGACAACGCCCAGCTTCCACCCCGACAACGCCCAGCCTCTCCCCCGGCACGGTACAGCCTCTAGCCCGACACCGACCTGCCTCTCCCGCGAAACAGCCCAGCCTCTCCCCGGACACCGCCCAGCCTCTCCCCCGACACCGCCCAGCTTCTCCCCGACACCGCCCAGCCTCACCACGACACCGCCCAGCCTCTCCCCCGACACGGCTCAGCCTCCCTCCCGACAACGCCCAGCCTCTCACCCGACACCGCCCAGCCTCTCCCCCGACAACGCCCAGCCTCTCACCCGACACCGCCCAGCCTCTCTCCCGACACCGCCCAGCTTCTCCCCCGACACCGCCCCGCCTCTCCCCGGACACCGCCCAGCCTCTCCCTCGAAACCGCCCAGCTTCTCCCCGACACCGCCCAGCCTCTCCCCCGACACCGCCCAGCCTCTCTCCCGACACCGCCCAGCTTCTCCCCCGACACCGCCCCGCCTCTCCCCGGACACCGCCCAGCCTCTCCCTCGAAACCGCCCAGCTTCTCCCCGACACCGCCCAGCCTCTCCCCCGACACCACCCAGCCTCTCCCCCGACACCGACCAGCCTCGACACGACACCGCCCAGCTTCTCCCCCGACACCGCCCAGCCTCCCCCGACACCGCCCAGCCTCTCCCCCGACACCGCCCAGCCACTCCTCCGACACCGCCCAGCCTCTCCCCCGACACCGCCCAGCCACTCCCCCGACACATCCCAGCCTCGACACGACACCGCCCAGCCTCTCCCCCGACAACGCCCAGCTTCCACCCGGACACCGCCCAGCCTCTCCCCCGGCACGGTCCAGCCTCTAGCCCGACACCGACCTGCCTCTCCCGCGAAACATCCCAGCCTCTCCCCGGACACCGCCCAGCCTCTCCCCCGACACCGCCCAGCTTCTCCCCGACACCGCCCAGCCTCACCACGACACCGCCCAGCCTCTCACCCGACACGGCTCAGCCTCCCTCCCGACAACGCCCAGCCTCTCACCCGACACATCCCAGCCTCGACACGACACCGCCCAGCCTCTCCCCCGACAACGCCCAGCTTCCACCCCGACAACGCCCAGCCTCTCCCCCGGCACGGTACAGCCTCTAGCCCGACACCGACCTGCCTCTCCCGCGAAACAGCCCAGCCTCTCCCCGGACACCGCCCAGCCTCTCCCCCGACACCGCCCAGCTTCTCCCCGACACCGCCCAGCCTCACCACGACACCGCCCAGCCTCTCCCCCGACACGGCTCAGCCTCCCTCCCGACAACGCCCAGCCTCTCACCCGACACCGCCCAGCCTCTCCCCCGACAACGCCCAGCCTCTCACCCGACACCGCCCAGCCTCTCCCCGACACCGCCCAGCCTCTCCCCCGACACCGCCCAGCCTCCCCGACACCGCCCCGCCTCTCCCCCGACACCGCCCAGCCTCTCTCCCGACACCGCTCAGCCTCTCCCCCGACACCGCCCAGCCTCTCCCCCGACACCGACCAGCCTCGACACGACACCGCCCAGCTTCTCCCCCGACACCGCCCAGCCTCCCCCCGACACCGCCCAGCCACTCCTCCGACACCGCCCAGCCTCTCCCCCGACACCGCCCAGCCTCTCCCCCGACACCGCCCAGCCTCTCCCCCGACACCGCCCAGCCTCTCCCCCGACACCGCCCAGCCTCTCCCCCGACACCGCCCAGCCTCTCCCCCGACACCGCCCAGCCACTCCCCCGACACATCCCAGCCTCGACACGACACCGCCCAGCCTCTCCCCCGACAACGCCCAGCTTCCACCCCGACACCGCCCAGCCTCTCCCCCGGCACGGTCCAGCCTCTAGCCCGACACCGACCTGCCTCTCCCGCGAAACAGCCCAGCCTCTCCCCGGACACCGCCCAGCCTCTCCCCCGACACCGCCCAGCTTCTCCCCGACACCGCCCAGCCTCACCACGACACCGCCCAGCCTCTCCCCCGACACGGCTCAGCCTCCCTCCCGACAACGCCCAGCCTCTCACCCGACACCGCCCAGCCTCTCCCCCGACAACGCCCAGCCTCTCACCCGACACCGCCCAGCCTCTCCCCGACACCGCCCAGCCTCTCCCCCGACACCGCCCAGCCTCCCCGACACCGCCCCGCCTCTCCCCCGACACCGCCCAGCCTCTCTCCCGACACCGCTCAGCCTCTCCCCCGACACCGCCCAGCCTCCCCCACGACACCGCCCAGCTTCTCCCCCGACACCGCCCAGCCTCTCCCCCGACACCGCCCAGCCTCTCTCCCGACACCGCCCAGCTTCTCCCCCGACACCGCCCCGCCTCTCCCCGGACACCGCCCAGCCTCTCCCTCGAAACCGCCCAGCTTCTCCCCGACACCGCCCAGCCTCTCCCCCGACACCGCCCAGCCTCTCCCCCGACACCGACCAGCCTCGACACGACACCTCCCAGCTTCTCCCCCGACACCGCCCAGCCTCCCCCCGACACCGCCCAGCCTCTCCCCGACACCGCCCAGCCTCTCCCCCGACACCGCCCAGACTCTCCCCCGACACCGCCCAGCCTCTCCCCCGACACCGCCCAGCCACTCCTCCGACACCGCCCAGCCTCTCCCCCGACACCGCCCAGCCTCTACCCCGACACCGTCCAGCTTCTCCCCGACACCGCCCAGCCTCACCACGACACCGCCCAGCCTCTCCCCCGACACGGCTCAGGCTCCCTCCCGACAACGCCCAGCCTCTCACCCGACACCGCCCAGCCTCTCCCCCGACAACGCCCAGACTCTCACCCGACACCGCCCAGCCTCTCCCCGACACCGCTCAGCCTCTCCCCCGACACCGCCCAGCCTCCCCCACGACACCGCCCAGCTTCTCCCCCGACACCGCCCAGCCTCTCCCCCGACACCGCCCAGCCTCTCTCCCGACACCGCCCAGCTTCTCCCCGGACACCGCCCAGCCTCTCCCTCGAAACCGCCCAGCTTCTCCCCGACACCGCCCAGCCTCTCCCCCGACACCGCCCAGCCTCTCCCCCGACACCGCCCAGCCTCTCCCCCGACACCGCCCAGCCTCTCTCCCGACACCGTCCAGCCTCCCCCCGACACCGCCCAGCC
This sequence comes from Scyliorhinus torazame, assembly GCF_047496885.1. Taxonomy (NCBI): domain Eukaryota; kingdom Metazoa; phylum Chordata; class Chondrichthyes; order Carcharhiniformes; family Scyliorhinidae; genus Scyliorhinus; species Scyliorhinus torazame. The sequence goes on along the minus strand of NW_027308370.1, from coordinate 62,287 downwards.
TCTCTCCCGACACCGCCCAGCCTCTCCCCCGACACCGACCAGCCTCGACACGAAACCGCCCAGCTTCTCCCCCGACACCGCCCAGCCTCCCCGACACCGCCCAGCCTTTCTCCCGACACCGCCCAGCCTCCCCCCGACACCGCCCAGCCTCACTCCCGACACCGCTCAGACTCTCCCCCGACACCGCCCAGCCTCTCTCCCGACACCGCTCAGCCTCTCCCCCGACACCGCCCAGCCCCTCCCCCGACACCGCCCAGTCTCTCCCCCGACACCGACCAGCTTCCTCCCGACAACGCCCAGCCTCGACACGACACCGCCCAGCTTCTCCCCCGACACCGCCCATCCTCCCCGAAACCGCCCCGCCTCTCCCCCGACACCGCCCAGCCTCTCTCCCGACACCGCCCAGCCTCCTCCCGACACCGCCCAGCCTCTCTCCCGACACCGCCCAGCCCCTCCCCCGACACCGCCCAGCTTCTCTCCCGACACCGCCCAGCCTCTCTCCCGACACCGCCCAGCCCCTCCCCCGACACCGCCCAGCCCCTCCCCCGACACCGCCCAGCTTCTCTCCCGACACCGCCCAGCCTCTCTCCCGACACCGCTCAGCCTCTCCCCCGACACCGCCCAGCCCCTCCCCCGACACCGCCCAGCTTCTCTCCCGACACCGCCCAGCCCCTCCCCCGACACCGCCCAGCTTCTCTCCCGACACCGCTCAGCCTCTCCCCCGACACCGCCCAGCCCCTCCCCCGACACAGCCCAGCCTCTCTCCCGACACCGCTCAGCCTCTCCCCCGACACCGCCCAGCCTCTCTCCCGACACCGCTCAGCCTCTCCCCCGACACCGCCCAGCCTCTACCCCGACACTGCCCCGCCTCTCTCCTGACACCGCCCAGCCTCTCCCCCGACACTGCCCAGCCTCTCCCCCGACACCACCCAGCCCCTCCCCCGACACCGCTCAGCCTCTCCCCCGACACCGCCCAGCCCCTCCCCCGACACCGCCCAGCTTCTCTCCCGACAACGCCCAGCCCCCCCGACACCGCCCAGCCTCCCAGACACCGCCCAGCCTCTCCCCCAACACCGCCCCGCCTCTCCCCCAACACCGCCCCGCCTCTCCCCCGACACCGCCCAGCCTCTCCCCCAACACCGCCCCGCCTCTCCCCCGACACCGCCCAGCCTCTCCCCCAACACCGCCCCGCCTCTCCCCCGACACCGCCCCGCCTCTCCCCCGACACCGCCCAGCCTCTCCCCCAACACCGCCCAGCCTCTCTCCCGACACCGCTCAGCCTCTCCCCCGACACCGCCCAGCTTCTCCCCCGACACCGCCCAGCCTCTCCCCCGACACCGCCCAGCCTCTCCCCGACACGGCCCAGCCTCTCCCCCGACACTGCCCAGCCTCTCCCCCGACAGCGCCCAGCCTCTCCCCGACACGGCCCAGCCTCTCCCCCGACACTGCCCAGCCTCTCCCCCGACACCGGCCAGCCTCTCGCCCGACACCACACAGCCTTTCTCCCGACACCGCCGAGCCTCTCCCCCGACACCGCCCAGCTTCTCCCCCGACACCGCCCAGCCTCTCCCCCGACACCGCCCAGCCTCTCTCCCGACACCGCCCAGCTTCTCCCCGGACACCGCCCAGCCTCTCCCTCGAAACCGCCCAGCTTCTCCCCGACACCGCCCAGCCTCTCCCCCGACACCGCCCAGCCTCTCCCCCGACACCGACCAGCCTCGACACGACACCGCCCAGCTTCTCCCCCGACACCGCCCAGCCACTCCTCCGACACCGCCCAGCCTCTCCCCCGACACCGCCCAGCCTCTCCCCCGACACCGCCCAGCCTCTCCCCCGACACCGCCCAGCCTCTCCCCCGACACCGCCCAGGCTCTCCCCCGACACCGCCCAGCCACTCCTCCGACACCGCCCAGACTCTCCCCCGACACCGCCCAGCCTCCCCGACACCGCTCAGCCTTCCCCCGACACCGCCCAGCCTCTCTCCCGACACCGCCCAGCTACTCCCCCGACACCGCCCAGCCTCTCCCCCGACACCGCCCAGCTACTCCCCCGACACCGCCCAGCCTCTCCCCCGACACCGACCAGCCTCTCTCCCGACACCGCCCAGCTACTCCCCCGACACCGCCCAGCCTCTCTCCCGACACCGTCCAGCCTCCCCCCGACACCGCCCAGCCTCTCTCCCGACACCGCCCAGCCTCTCCCCCGACACCGACCAGCCTCCCCCCGACACCGCCCAGCCTCACTCCCGACACCGCTCAGACTCTCCCCCGACACCGCCCAGCCTCTCTCCCGACACCGCTCAGCCTCTCCCCCGACACCGCCCAGCCCCTCCCCCGACACCGCCCAGTCTCTCCCCCGACACCGACCAGCTTCCTCCCGACAACGCCCAGCCTCGACACGACACCGCCCAGCTTCTCCCCCGACACCGCCCATCCTCCCCGAAACCGCCCCGCCTCTCCCCCGACACCGCCCAGCTTCTCTCCCGACACCGCCCAGCCTCCTCCCGACACCGCCCAGCCTCTCTCCCGACACCGCCCAGCCCCTCCCCCGACACCGCCCAGCTTCTCTCCCGACACCGCCCAGCCTCTCTCCCGACACCGCCCAGCCCCTCCCCCGACACCGCCCAGCCCCTCCCCCGACACCGCCCAGCTTCTCTCCCGACACCGCCCAGCCTCTCTCCCGACACCGCTCAGCCTCTCCCCCGACACCGCCCAGCCCCTCCCCCGACACCGCCCAGCTTCTCTCCCGACACCGCCCAGCCCCTCCCCCGACACCGCCCAGCTTCTCTCCCGACACCGCTCAGCCTCTCCCCCGACACCGCCCAGCCCCTCCCCCGACACAGCCCAGCCTCTCTCCCGACACCGCTCAGCCTCTCCCCCGACACCGCCCAGCCTCTCTCCCGACACCGCTCAGCCTCTCCCCCGACACCGCCCAGCCTCTACCCCGACACTGCCCCGCCTCTCTCCTGACACCGCCCAGCCTCTCCCCCGACACTGCCCAGCCTCTCCCCCGACACCACCCAGCCCCTCCCCCGACACCGCTCAGCCTCTCCCCCGACACCGCCCAGCCCCTCCCCCGACACCGCCCAGCTTCTCTCCCGACAACGCCCAGCCCCCCCGACACCGCCCAGCCTCCCAGACACCGCCCAGCCTCTCCCCCAACACCGCCCCGCCTCTCCCCCGACACCGCCCAGCCTCGACACGACACCGCCCAGCCTCTCTCCCGACACCGCTCAGCCTCTCCCCCGACACCGCCCAGCTTCTCCCCCGACACCGCCCAGCCTCTCCCCCGACACCGCCCAGCCTCTCCCCGACACGGCCCAGCCTCTCCCCCGACACTGCCCAGCCTCTCCCCCGACAGCGCCCAGCCTCTCCCCGACACGGCCCAGCCTCTCCCCCGACACTGCCCAGCCTCTCCCCCGACACCGGCCAGCCTCTCGCCCGACACCACACAGCCTTTCTCCCGACACCGCCGAGCCTCTCCCCCGACACCGCCCAGCTTCTCCCCCGACACCGCCCAGCCTCTCCCCCGACACCGCCCAGCCTCTCTCCCGACACCGCCCAGCTTCTCCCCCGACACCGCCCAGCCTCTCCCCCGACACCGCCCAGCCTCTCCCCCGACACCGCCCAGCCTCTCTCCCGACACCGCCCAGCCTCTCCCTCGAAACCGCCCAGCTTCTCCCCGACACCGCCCAGCCTCTCCCCCGACACCGCCCAGCCTCTCCCCCGACACCGACCAGCCTCGACACGACACCGCCCAGCTTCTCCCCCGACACCGCCCAGCCACTCCTCCGACACCGCCCAGCCTCTCCCCCGACACCGCCCAGCCTCTCCCCCGACACCGCCCAGCCTCTCCCCCGACACCGCCCAGCCTCTCCCCCGACACCGCCCAGGCTCTCCCCCGACACCGCCCAGCCACTCCTCCGACACCGCCCAGACTCTCCCCCGACACCGCCCAGCCTCCCCGACACCGCTCAGCCTTCCCCCGACACCGCCCAGCCTCTCTCCCGACACCGCCCAGCTACTCCCCCGACACCGCCCAGCCTCTCCCCCGACACCGCCCAGCTACTCCCCCGACACCGCCCAGCCTCTCCCCCGACACCGCCCAGCCACTCCTCCGACACCGCCCAGACTCTCCCCCGACACCGCCCAGCCTCCCCGACACCGCTCAGCCTTCCCCCGACACCGCCCAGCCTCTCTCCCGACAACGCCCAGCCCCCCCGACACCGCCCAGCCTCCCAGACACCGCCCAGCCTCTCCCCCAACACCGCCCCGCCTCTCCCCCGACACCGCCCAGCCTCGACACGACACCGCCCAGCCTCTCTCCCGACACCGCTCAGCCTCTCCCCCGACACCGCCCAGCTTCTCCCCCGACACCGCCCAGCCTCTCCCCCGACACCGCCCAGCCTCTCCCCGACACGGCCCAGCCTCTCCCCCGACACTGCCCAGCCTCTCCCCCGACAGCGCCCAGCCTCTCCCCGACACGGCCCAGCCTCTCCCCCGACACTGCCCAGCCTCTCCCCCGACACCGGCCAGCCTCTCGCCCGACACCACACAGCCTTTCTCCCGACACCGCCGAGCCTCTCCCCCGACACCGCCCAGCTTCTCCCCCGACACCGCCCAGCCTCTCCCCCGACACCGCCCAGCCTCTCTCCCGACACCGCCCAGCTTCTCCCCGGACACCGCCCAGCCTCTCCCTCGAAACCGCCCAGCTTCTCCCCGACACCGCCCAGCCTCTCCCCCGACACCGCCCAGCCTCTCCCCCGACACCGACCAGCCTCGACACGACACCGCCCAGCTTCTCCCCCGACACCGCCCAGCCACTCCTCCGACACCGCCCAGCCTCTCCCCCGACACCGCCCAGCCTCTCCCCCGACACCGCCCAGCCTCTCCCCCGACACCGCCCAGCCTCTCCCCCGACACCGCCCAGGCTCTCCCCCGACACCGCCCAGCCACTCCTCCGACACCGCCCAGACTCTCCCCCGACACCGCCCAGCCTCCCCGACACCGCTCAGCCTTCCCCCGACACCGCCCAGCCTCTCTCCCGACACCGCCCAGCTACTCCCCCGACACCGCCCAGCCTCTCCCCCGACACCGCCCAGCTACTCCCCCGACACCGCCCAGCCTCTCCCCCGACACCGACCAGCCTCTCTCCCGACACCGCCCAGCTACTCCCCCGACACCGCCCAGCCTCTCTCCCGACACCGTCCAGCCTCCCCCCGACACCGCCCAGCCTCTCTCCCGACACCGCCCAGCCTCTCCCCCGACACCGACCAGCCTCGACACGAAACCGCCCAGCTTCTCCCCCGACACCGCCCAGCCTCCCCGACACCGCCCAGCCTTTCTCCCGACACCGCCCAGCCTCCCCCCGACACCGCCCAGCCTCACTCCCGACACCGCTCAGACTCTCCCCCGACACCGCCCAGCCTCTCTCCCGACACCGCTCAGCCTCTCCCCCGACACCGCCCAGCCCCTCCCCCGACACCGCCCAGTCTCTCCCCCGACACCGACCAGCTTCCTCCCGACAACGCCCAGCCTCGACACGACACCGCCCAGCTTCTCCCCCGACACCGCCCATCCTCCCCGAAACCGCCCCGCCTCTCCCCCGACACCGCCCAGCCTCTCTCCCGACACCGCCCAGCCTCCTCCCGACACCGCCCAGCCTCTCTCCCGACACCGCCCAGCCCCTCCCCCGACACCGCCCAGCTTCTCTCCCGACACCGCCCAGCCTCTCTCCCGACACCGCCCAGCCCCTCCCCCGACACCGCCCAGCCCCTCCCCCGACACCGCCCAGCTTCTCTCCCGACACCGCCCAGCCTCTCTCCCGACACCGCTCAGCCTCTCCCCCGACACCGCCCAGCCCCTCCCCCGACACCGCCCAGCTTCTCTCCCGACACCGCCCAGCCCCTCCCCCGACACCGCCCAGCTTCTCTCCCGACACCGCTCAGCCTCTCCCCCGACACCGCCCAGCCCCTCCCCCGACACAGCCCAGCCTCTCTCCCGACACCGCTCAGCCTCTCCCCCGACACCGCCCAGCCTCTCTCCCGACACCGCTCAGCCTCTCCCCCGACACCGCCCAGCCTCTACCCCGACACTGCCCCGCCTCTCTCCTGACACCGCCCAGCCTCTCCCCCGACACTGCCCAGCCTCTCCCCCGACACCACCCAGCCCCTCCCCCGACACCGCTCAGCCTCTCCCCCGACACCGCCCAGCCCCTCCCCCGACACCGCCCAGCTTCTCTCCCGACAACGCCCAGCCTCCCCGACACCGCCCAGCCTCCCAGACACCGCCCAGCCTCTCCCCCAACACCGCCCCGCCTCTCCCCCGACACCGCCCAGCCTCGACACGACACCGCCCAGCCTCTCTCCCGACACCGCTCAGCCTCTCCCCCGACACCGCCCAGCTTCTCCCCCGACACCGCCCAGCCTCTCCCCCGACACCGCCCAGCCTCTCCCCGACACGGCCCAGCCTCTCCCCCGACACTGCCCAGCCTCTCCCCCGACAGCGCCCAGCCTCTCCCCGACACGGCCCAGCCTCTCCCCCGACACTGCCCAGCCTCTCCCCCGACACCGGCCAGCCTCTCGCCCGACACCACACAGCCTTTCTCCCGACACCGCCGAGCCTCTCCCCCGACACCGCCCAGCCTCTCTCCGACACCGCCCAGCCTCTCCCCCGACACCGCCCAGTCTCTCCCCCGACACCGACCAGCTTCCTCCCGACAACGCCCAGCCTCGACACGACACCGCCCAGCTTCTCCCCCGACACCGCCCATCCTCCCCGAAACCGCCCCGCCTCTCCCCCGACACCGCCCAGCCTCTCTCCCGACACCGCCCAGCCTCCTCCCGACACCGCCCAGCCTCTCTCCCGACACCGCCCAGCCCCTCCCCCGACACCGCCCAGCTTCTCTCCCGACACCGCCCAGCCTCTCTCCCGACACCGCCCAGCCCCTCCCCCGACACCGCCCAGCCCCTCCCCCGACACCGCCCAGCTTCTCTCCCGACACCGCCCAGCCTCTCTCCCGACACCGCTCAGCCTCTCCCCCGACACCGCCCAGCCCCTCCCCCGACACCGCCCAGCTTCTCTCCCGACACCGCCCAGCCCCTCCCCCGACACCGCCCAGCTTCTCTCCCGACACCGCTCAGCCTCTCCCCCGACACCGCCCAGCCCCTCCCCCGACACAGCCCAGCCTCTCTCCCGACACCGCTCAGCCTCTCCCCCGACACCGCCCAGCCTCTCTCCCGACACCGCTCAGCCTCTCCCCCGACACCGCCCAGCCTCTACCCCGACACTGCCCCGCCTCTCTCCTGACACCGCCCAGCCTCTCCCCCGACACTGCCCAGCCTCTCCCCCGACACCACCCAGCCCCTCCCCCGACACCGCTCAGCCTCTCCCCCGACACCGCCCAGCCCCTCCCCCGACACCGCCCAGCTTCTCTCCCGACAACGCCCAGCCTCCCCGACACCGCCCAGCCTCCCAGACACCGCCCAGCCTCTCCCCCAACACCGCCCCGCCTCTCCCCCGACACCGCCCAGCCTCGACACGACACCGCCCAGCCTCTCTCCCGACACCGCTCAGCCTCTCCCCCGACACCGCCCAGCTTCTCCCCCGACACCGCCCAGCCTCTCCCCCGACACCGCCCAGCCTCTCCCCGACACGGCCCAGCCTCTCCCCCGACACTGCCCAGCCTCTCCCCCGACAGCGCCCAGCCTCTCCCCGACACGGCCCAGCCTCTCCCCCGACACTGCCCAGCCTCTCCCCCGACACCGGCCAGCCTCTCGCCCAAAACCACACAGCCTTTCTCCCGACACCGCCGAGCCTCTCCCCCGACACCGCCCAGCCTCTCTCCGACACCGCCCAGCCTCTCCCCCGACACCACCCAGCCTCTCCCCCGATACCGCCCAGCCTCTCCCCCGACACCACCCAGCATCCCCCACCGACACGGCCCAGCCTCTCCCCGACACCACCCAGCCACTCCCCCGACACCACCCAGCATCTCCCACGACACCGCCCATACTCTCCACCGACACCGCGCGGCCTCTCCCCCGACACCGCCCAGCCTCCCCCCGACACCGCCCAGCTTCCACCCCGACACCGCCCAGCCATTCCCCCGGCACGGTCCAGCCTCTCCCCCGACACCGCCCAGCCTCCCCCCGACACCGCCCAGCTTCCACCCCGACACCGCCCAGCTTCTCCCCCGACACGGTCCAGCCTCTCCCCCGACACCGCCCAGCCTCTCCCCGACACCGCGCAGCTTCCACCCCGACACCGCCCAGCCATTCCCCCGGCACGGTCCAGCCTCTCCCCCGACACCACGCAGCATCTCCCCCGACACCGCCCAGCCTCTCCCCCGACACCGCCCAGCCTCACCCCCCGACACGGTCCAGCCTCTCCCCGGACACCGCCCAGCCTCTCCCCGACACCGTCCAGCCTCTCCCCGACACCGCCCAGCTTCCCCGCCGACACCGCCCAGCCTCTCGCCCGACATCGCCCTGCCTCTCCCCCGACACCGCCCAGCCTCTCCCCGACATCGCCCAGCCTCTCCCACGACACCGCCCAGCCTCTCCCCGACACCGCCCAGCTTCCCCGCCGACACCGCCCAGCCTCTCCCCCGACACCGCCCAGCCTCTCCCCCGACCAGCCTCGACACGACACCGCCCAGCTTCTCCCCCGACACCGCCCAGCCTCCCCGACACCGCCCCGCCTCTCCCCCGACACAGCCCAGCCTCGACACGACACCGCTCAGACTCTACCCGACACCGCCCAGCCTCTCCCCCGACACCGCCCAGCCTCGACACGACACCGCCCAGCCTCTCCCCCGACACCGCCCAGCCTCTCTCCCGACACAGCCCAGCTACTCCCCCGTCACCGCCCAGCCTCCCTCCCGACACCGCCCAGCCTCTCCCCCGACACCGACCAGCCTCGACACGAAACCGCCCAGCTTCTCCCCCGACACCGCCCAGCCTCCCCGACACCGCCCAGCCTCCTCCCGACACCGCCCAGCCTCTCCCCCTACACCGCCCAGCCTCACTCCCGACACCGCTCAGACTCTCCCCCGACACCGCCCAGCCTCTCTCCCGACACCGCTCAGCCTCTCCCCCGACACCGCCCAGCCTCTCTCCCGACACCGCTCAGCCTCTCCCCCGACACCGCCCAGCTTCTCCCCCGACACCGCTCAGCCTCTCCCCTGACACCGCCCAGCTTCTCCCCCGACACCACCCAGCCTCCCCCCGACACCGCCCAGCCTCTCCCCGACACCGCCCAGCCTCTCCCCCGACACCGCCCAGCCTCTCTCCCGACACCGCCCAGCCTCTCCCCCGACACCGCACAGCCTATCCCCCGACACCGCCCAGCCACTCCTCCGACACCGCCCAGCCTCTCCCCCGACACCGCCCAGCCTCTCCCCCGACACCGCCCAGCCACTCCCCCGACACATCCCAGCCTCCTCCCGACACCGCCCAGCCTCTCCCCCGACACAGCCCAGCCTCTCCCCCGACACCGCCCAGCTTCTCCCCCGACACCACCCAGCCTACCCCCGACACCGCCCAGCCTCTCCCCGACACCGCCCAGCCTCTCCCCCGACACCGCCCAGCCTCTCCCCCGACACCGCCCAGCCTCTCCCCCGACACCGCCCAGCCACTCCTCCGACACCGCCCAGCCTCTCCCCCGACACCGCCCAGCCTCTCCACCGACACCGCCCAGCCTCTCCCCCGACACCGCCCAGCCTCTCCCCCGACACCGCCCAGCCTCTCCCCCGACACCGCCCAGCCACTCCTCCGACACCGCCCAGCCTCTCACCCGACACCGCCCAGCCTCTCCCCGACACCGCCCAGCCTCTCCCCCGACACCGACCAGCCTCGACACGAAACCGCCCAGCTTCTCCCCCGACACCGCCCAGCCTCCCCGACACCGCCCAGCCTCCTCCCGACACCGCCCAGCCTCTCCCCCTACACCGCCCAGCCTCACTCCCGACACCGCTCAGACTCTCCCCCGACACCGCCCAGCCTCTCTCCCGACACCGCTCAGCCTCTCCCCCGACACCGCCCAGCCTCTCTCCCGACACCGCTCAGCCTCTCCCCCGACACCGCCCAGCTTCTCCCCCGACACCGCTCAGCCTCTCCCCTGACACCGCCCAGCTTCTCCCCCGACACCACCCAGCCTCCCCCCGACACCGCCCAGCCTCTCCCCGACACCGCCCAGCCTCTCCCCCGACACCGCCCAGCCTCTCTCCCGACACCGCCCAGCCTCTCCCCCGACACCGCACAGCCTATCCCCCGACACCGCCCAGCCACTCCTCCGACACCGCCCAGCCTCTCCCCCGACACCGCCCAGCCTCTCCCCCGACACCGCCCAGCCACTCCCCCGACACATCCCAGCCTCCTCCCGACACCGCCCAGCCTCTCCCCCGACACAGCCCAGCCTCTCCCCCGACACCGCCCAGCTTCTCCCCCGACACCACCCAGCCTACCCCCGACACCGCCCAGCCTCTCCCCGACACCGCCCAGCCTCTCCCCCGACACCGCCCAGCCTCTCCCCCGACACCGCCCAGCCACTCCTCCGACACCGCCCAGCCTCTCCCCCGACACCGCCCAGCCTCTCCCCCGACACCGCCCAGCCTCTCCCCCGACACCGCCCAGCCTCTCCCCCGACACCGCCCAGCCTCTCCCCCGACACCGCCCAGCCACTCCTCCGACACCGCCCAGCCTCTCCCCCGACACCGCCCAGCCTCTCCCCGACACCGCCCAGCCTCTCCCGCGACACCGCCCAGCCTCGACACGACACCGCCCAGCCTCTCCCCCGACACCGCCCAGCCTCTCTCGAGACACCGCCCAGCTACTCCCCCGACACCGCCCAGCCTCTCTCCCGACACCGCACAGCCTCCCCCCGACACCGCCCAGCCTCTCTCCCGACACCGCCCAGCCTCTCCCCCGACACCGACCAGCCTCGACACGACACCACCCAGCTTCACCCCCGACAGCGCCCAGCCTCCCCGACACCGCCCCGCCTCTCCCCCGACACCGCCCAGCCTCTCTCCCGACACCGCTCAGCCTCTCCCCTGACACCGCCCAGCTTCTCCCCCGACACCACCCAGCCTCCCCCCGACACCGCCCAGCCTCTCCCCGACACCGCCCAGCCTCTCCCCCGACACCGCACAGCCTAACCCCCGACACCGCCCAGCCACTCCTCCGACACCGCCCAGCCTCTCCCCCGACACCGCCCAGCCTCTCCCCCGACACCGCCCAGCCACTCCCCCGACACATCCCAGCCTCCTCCCGACACCGCCCAGCCTCTCCCCCGACACCGCCCAGCCTCTCTCCCGACACCGCCCAGCTACTCCCCCGACACCGCCCAGCCTCTCTCCCGACACCGCCCAGCCTCCCCCCGACACCGCCCAGCCTCTCTCCCGACACCGCCCAGCCTCTCCCCCGACACCGACCAGCCTCGACACGAAACCGCCCAGCTTCTCCCCCGACACCGCCCAGCCTCCCCGACACCGCCCAGCCTCCTCCCGACACCGCCCAGCCTCTCCCCCTACACCGCCCAGCCTCACTCCCGACACCGCTCAGACTCTCCCCCGACACCGCCCAGCCTCTCTCCCGACACCGCTCAGCCTCTCCCCCGACACCGCCCAGCCTCTCTCCCGACACCGCTCAGCCTCTCCCCCGACACCGCCCAGCTTCTCCCCCGACACCGCCCAGCCTCTCCCCCGACACCGACCAGCCTCGACACGACACCACCCAGCTTCTCCCCCGACAGCGCCCAGCCTCCCCGACACCGCCCCGCCTCTCCCCCGACACCGCCCAGCCTCTCTCCCGACACCGCTCAGCCTCTCCCCTGACACCGCCCAGCTTCTCCCCCGACACCACCCAGCCTCCCCCGACACCGCCCAGCCTCTCCCCGACACCGCCCAGCCTCTCCCCCGACACCGCCCAGCCTCTCTCCCGACACCGCCCAGCCTCTCCCCCGACACCGCACAGCCTATCCCCCGACACCGCCCAGCCACTCCTCCGACACCGCCCAGCCTCTCCCCCGACACCGCCCAGCCTCTCCCCCGACACCGCCCAGCCACTCCCCCGACACATCCCAGCCTCCTCCCGACACCGCCCAGCCTCTCCCCCGACACAGCCCAGCCTCTCCCCCGACACCGCCCAGCTTCTCCCCCGACACCACCCAGCCTCCCCCCGACACCGCCCAGCCTCTCCCCGACACCGCCCAGCCTCTCCCCCGACACCGCCCAGCCTCTCCCCCGACACCGCCCAGCCTCTCCCGCGACACCGCCCAGCCTCGACACGACACCGCCCAGCCTCTCCCCCGACACCGCCCAGCCTCTCTCCCGACACCGCCCAGCTACTCCCCCGACACCGCCCAGCCTCTCTCCCGACACCGCACAGCCTCCCCCCGACACCGCCCAGCCTCTCTCCCGACACCGCCCAGCCTCTCCCCCGACACCGACCAGCCTCGACACGAAACCGCCCAGCTTCTCCCCCGACACCGCCCAGCCTCCCCGACACCGCCCAGCCTCCTCCCGACACCGCCCAGCCTCTCCCCCTACACCGCCCAGCCTCACTCCCGACACCGCTCAGACTCTCCCCCGACACCGCCCAGCCTCTCTCCCGACACCGCTCAGCCTCTCCCCCGACACCGCCCAGCCTCTCTCCCGACACCGCTCAGCCTCTCCCCCGACACCGCCCAGCTTCTCCCCCGACACCGCCCAGCCTCTCCCCCGACACCGACCAGCCTCGACACGACACCACCCAGCTTCTCCCCCGACAGCGCCCAGCCTCCCCGACACCGCCCCGCCTCTCCCCCGACACCGCCCAGCCTCTCTCCCGACACCGCTCAGCCTCTCCCCTGACACCGCCCAGCTTCTCCCCCGACACCACCCAGCCTCCCCCCGACACCGCCCAGCCTCTCCCCGACACCGCCCAGCCTCTCCCCCGACACCGCCCAGCCTCTCTCCCGACACCGCCCAGCCTCTCCCCCGACACCGCACAGCCTATCCCCCGACACCGCCCAGCCACTCCTCCGACACCGCCCAGCCTCTCCCCCGACACCGCCCAGCCTCTCCCCGACACCGCCCAGCCACTCCCCCGACACATCACAGCCTCCTCCCGACACCGCCCAGCCTCTCCCCCGACACCGCCCAGCCTCTCTCCCGACACCGCCCAGCTACTCCCCCGACACCGCCCAGCCTCTCTCCCGACACCGCCCAGCCTCCCCCCGACACCGCCCAGCCTCTCTCCCGACACCGCCCAGCCTCTCCCCCGACACCGACCAGCCTCGACACGAAACCGCCCAGCTTCTCCCCCGACACAGCCCAGCCTCCCCGACACCGCCCAGCCTCCTCCCGACACCGCCCAGCCTCTCCCCCTACACCGCCCAGCCTCACTCCCGACACCGCTCAGACTCTCCCCCGACACCGCCCAGCCTCTCTCCCGACACCGCTCAGCCTCTCCCCCGACACCGCCCAGCCTCTCTCCCGACACCGCTCAGCCTCTCCCCCGACACCGCCCAGCTTCTCCCCCGACACCGCCCAGCCTCTCCCCCGACACCGACCAGCCTCGACACGACACCACCCAGCTTCTCCCCCGACAGAGCCCAGCCTCTCCCCCGACACCGACCAGCCTCGACACGACACCACCCAGCTTCACCCCCGACAGCGCCCAGCCTCCCCGACACCGCCCCGCCTCTCCCCCGACACCGCCCAGCCTCTCTCCCGACACCGCTCAGCCTCTCCCCTGACACCGCCCAGCTTCTCCCCCGACACCACCCAGCCTCCCCCCGACACCGCCCAGCCTCTCCCCGACACCGCCCAGCCTCTCCCCCGACACCGCACAGCCTATCCCCCGACACCGCCCAGCCACTCCTCCGACACCGCCCAGCCTCTCCCCCGACACCGCCCAGCCTCTCCCCCGACACCGCCCAGCCACTCCCCCGACACATCCCAGCCTCCTCCCGACACCGCCCAGCCTCTCCCCCGACACCGCCCTGCCTCTCTCCCGACACCGCCCAGCTACTCCCCCGACACCGCCCAGCCTCTCTCCCGACACCGCCCAGCCTCCCCCCGACACCGCCCAGCCTCTCTCCCGACACCGCCCAGCCTCTCCCCCGACACCGACCAGCCTCGACACGAAACCGCCCAGCTTCTCCCCCGACACCGCCCAGCCTCCCCGACACCGCCCAGCCTCCTCCCGACACCGCCCAGCCTCTCCCCCTACACCGCCCAGCCTCACTCCCGACACCGCTCAGACTCTCCCCCGACACCGCCCAGCCTCTCTCCCGACACCGCTCAGCCTCTCCCCCGACACCGCCCAGCCTCTCTCCCGACACCGCTCAGCCTCTCCCCCGACACCGCCCAGCTTCTCCCCCGACACCGCCCAGCCTCTCCCCCGACACCGACCAGCCTCGACACGACACCACCCAGCTTCTCCCCCGACAGCGCCCAGCCTCCCCGACACCGCCCAGCCTCTCCCCCGACACCGCACAGCCAGTCCCCCGACACCGCCCAGCCACTCCTCCGACACCGCCCAGCCTCTCCCCCGACACCGCCCAGCCTCTCCCCCGACACCGCCCAGCCACTCCCCCGACACATCCCAGCCTCCTCCCGACACCGCCCAGCCTCTCCCCCGACACAGCCCAGCCTCTCCCCCGACACCGCCAAGCTTCTCCCCCGACACCACCCAGCCTCCCCCCGACACCGCCCAGCCTCTCCCCGACACCGCCCAGCCTCTCCCCCGACACCGCCCAGCCTCTCCCCCGACACCGCCCAGCCTCTCCCCCGACACCGCCCAGCCACTCCTCCGACACCGCCCAGCCTCTCCCCCGACACCGCCCAGCCTCTCCCCCGACACCGCCCAGCCTCTCCCCCGACACCGCCCAGCCTCTGCCCCGACACCGCCCAGCCTCTCCCCCGACACCGCCCAGCCTCTCCCGCGACACCGCCCAGCCTCTCCCCCGACACCGCCCAGCCACTCCCCCGATGCATCCCAGCCTCGACACGACACCGCCCAGCCTCTCCCCCGACAACGCCCACCTTCCACCCCGACACCGCCCAGCCTCTCCCCCGGCACGGTCCAGCCTCTCCCCCGATACCGACCTGCCTCTCCCTCGAAACAGCCCAGCCTCTCCCCGGACACCGCCCAGCCTCTCTCCCGACACCGCCCAGCTACTCCCCCGACACCGCCCAGCCTCTCTCCCGACACCGCCCAGCCTCCCCCCGACACCGCCCAGCCACTCCCCCGACACATCCCAGCCTCCTCCCGACACCGCCCAGCCTCTCCCCCGACACCGCCCAGCCTCTCTCCCGACACCGCCCAGCTACTCCCCCGACACCGCCCAGCCTCTCTCCCGACACCGCCCAGCCTCCCCCCGACACCGCCCAGCCTCTCTCCCGACACCGCACAGCCTCTCCCCCGACACCGACCAGCCTCGACACGAAACCGCCCAGCTTCTCCCCCGACACCGCCCAGCCTCCCCGACACCGCCCAGCCTCCTCCCGACACCGCCCAGCCTCTCCCCCTACACCGCCCAGCCTCACTCCCGACACCGCTCAGACTCTCCCCCGACACCGCCTAGCCTCTCTCCCGACACCGCTCAGCCTCTCCCCCGACACCGCCCAGCCTCTCTCCCGACACCGCTCAGCCTCTCCCCCGACACCGCCCAGCTTCTCCCCCGACACCGCCCAGCCTCTCCCCCGACACCGACCAGCCTCGACACGACACCACCCAGCTTCTCCCCCGACAGCGCCCAGCCTCCCCGACACCGCCCCGCCTCTCCCCCGACACCGCCCAGCCTCTCTCCCGACACCGCTCAGCCTCTCCCCTGACACCGCCCAGCTTCTCCCCCGACACCACCCAGCCTCCCCCCGACACCGCCCAGCCTCTCCCCGACACCGCCCAGCCTCTCCCCCGACACCGCCCAGCCTCTCTCCCGACACCGCCCAGCCTCTCCCCCGACACCGCCCAGCCTCTCCCGCGACACCGCCCAGCCTCTCCCCCGACACCGCCCAGCCACTCCCCCGATGCATCCCAGCCTCGACACGACACCGCCCAGCCTCTCCCCCGACAACGCCCACCTTCCACCCCGACACCGCCCAGCCTCTCCCCCGGCACGGTCCAGCCTCTCCCCCGATACCGACCTGCCTCTCCCTCGAAACAGCCCAGCCTCTCCCCGGACACCGCCCAGCCTCTCCCTCGAAACCGCCCAGCTTCTCCCCGACATCGCCCAGCCTCTCCCCCGACAACGCCCAGCCTCTCCCCTGACACCGACCAGCCTCGATACGACACCGCCCAGCTTCTCCCCCGACACCACCCAGCCTCCCCCGACACCGCCCAGCCTCTCCCCGACACCGCCCAGCCTCTCCCCCGACACCGCCCAGCCTCTCTCCCGACACCGCCCAGCCTCTCCCCCGACACCGCACAGCCTATCCCCCGACACCGCCCAGCCACTCCCCCGACACCGCCCAGCCTCTCCCCCGACACCGCCCAGCCTCTCCCCCGACACCGCCCAGCCTCTCCCCCGACACCGCCCAGCCTCTCCCCCGACACCACCCAGCCTCTCCCCCGGCACCGCCCAGCCTCTCCCCCGACACCGCCCAGCCACTCCCCCGACACATCCCAGCCTCTCCCCCGACACCACCCAGCCTCTCCCCCGGCACCGCCCAGCCTCTCCCCCGACACCGCCCAGCCACTCCCCCGACACCGCCCAGCCACTCCCCCGACACCGCCCAGCCTCTCCCCCGACAACGCCCAGCTTCCACCCCGACACTGCCCAGCCTCTCCCCCGACACCGCCCATCCTCTCCCCCGACACCGCCCAGCCTCTCCCCGACACCGCCCAGCCACTCCCCCGACACATCCCAGCCTCGCCGCCGACACCGCCCATACTCTCCACCGACACAGCCCAGCCTCTCCACGGACACCGCCCAGCCTCGACACGACACCGCCCAGCTACTCCCCCGACACCGCCCAGCCTCCCAGAAACCGCCAAGCTCTCCCCCGACACCGCCCAGCCTCTCCCCCGACACCGCCCAGCCTCTCCCCCGACACCGCCCAGCCACTCCCTCGACACATCCCAGCCTCCTCCCGACACCGCCCAGCCTCTCCCCCGACACAGCCCAGTCTCTCCCCCGACACCGCCCAGCTTCTCCCCCGACACCACCCAGCCTCCCCCCGACACCGCCCAGCCTCTCCCCGACACCGCCCAGCCTCTCCCCCGACACCGCCCAGCCTCTCCCCCGGCACCGCCCAGCCTCTCCCCCGACACCGCCCAGCCACTCCCCCGACACATCCCAGCCTCTCCCCCGACACCGCCCAGCCTCTCCCCCGACACCGACCAGCCTCGACACGACACCACCCAGCTTCTCCCCCGACAGCGCCCAGCCTCCCCGACACCGCCCCGCCTCTCCCCCGACACCGCCCAGCCTCTCTCCCGACACCGCTCAGCCTCTCCCCTGACACCGCCCAGCTTCTCCCCCGACACCACCCAGCCTCCCCCCGACACCGCCCAGCCTCTCCCCGACACCGCCCAGCCTCTCCCCCGACACCGCCCAGCCTCTCTCCCGACACCGCCCAGCCTCTCCCCCGACACCGCCCAGCCTCTCCCGCGACACCGCCCAGCCTCTCCCCCGACACCGCCCAGCCACTCCCCCGATGCATCCCAGCCTCGACACGACACCGCCCAGCCTCTCCCCCGACAACGCCCACCTTCCACCCCGACACCGCCCAGCCTCTCCCCCGGCACGGTCCAGCCTCTCCCCCGATACCGACCTGCCTCTCCCTCGAAACAGCCCAGCCTCTCCCCGGACACCGCCCAGCCTCTCCCTCGAAACCGCCCAGCTTCTCCCCGACATCGCCCAGCCTCTCCCCCGACAACGCCCAGCCTCTCCCCCGACACCGACCAGCCTCGATACGACACCGCCCAGCTTCTCCCCCGACACCACCCAGCCTCCCCCGACACCGCCCAGCCTCTCCCCGACACCGCCCAGCCTCTCCCCCGACACCGCCCAGCCTCTCTCCCGACACCGCCCAGCCTCTCCCCCGACACCGCACAGCCTATCCCCCGACACCGCCCAGCCACTCCCCCGACACCGCCCAGCCTCTCCCCCGACACCGCCCAGCCTCTCCCCCGACACCGCCCAGCCTCTCCCCCGACACCGCCCAGCCTCTCCCCCGACACCACCCAGCCTCTCCCCCGGCACCGCCCAGCCTCTCCCCCGACACCGCCCAGCCACTCCCCCGACACATCCCAGCCTCTCCCCCGACACCACCCAGCCTCTCCCCCGGCACCGCCCAGCCTCTCCCCCGACACCGCCCAGCCACTCCCCCGACACCGCCCAGCCACTCCCCCGACACCGCCCAGCCTCTCCCCCGACAACGCCCAGCTTCCACCCCGACACTGCCCAGCCTCTCCCCCGACACCGCCCATCCTCTCCCCCGACACCGCCCAGCCTCTCCCCGACACCGCCCAGCCACTCCCCCGACACATCCCAGCCTCGCCGCCGACACCGCCCATACTCTCCACCGACACAGCCCAGCCTCTCCACGGACACCGCCCAGCCTCGACACGACACCGCCCAGCTACTCCCCCGACACCGCCCAGCCTCCCAGAAACCGCCAAGCTCTCCCCCGACACCGCCCAGCCTCTCCCCCGACACCGCCCAGCCTCTCCCCCGACACCGCCCAGCCACTCCCTCGACACATCCCAGCCTCCTCCCGACACCGCCCAGCCTCTCCCCCGACACAGCCCAGTCTCTCCCCCGACACCGCCCAGCTTCTCCCCCGACACCACCCAGCCTCCCCCCGACACCGCCCAGCCTCTCCCCGACACCGCCCAGCCTCTCCCCCGACACCGCCCAGCCTCTCCCCCGGCACCGCCCAGCCTCTCCCCCGACACCGCCCAGCCACTCCCCCGACACATCCCAGCCTCGACACGACACCGCCCAGCCTCTCCCCCGACAACGCCCAGCTTCCACCCCGACACCGCCCAGCCTCTCCCCCGGCACGGTCCAGCCTCTCCCCCGACACCGACCTGCCTCTCCCTCGAAACAGCCCAGCCTCTCCCCGGACACCGCCCAGCCTCTCCCCCGACACCGCCCAGCTTCTCCCCGACACCGCCCAGCCTCATCACGACACCGCCCAGCCTCTCCCCCGACACCGCCCAGCCTCGCCCCGACACCGCTCAGCCTCTCCCCGGACACAGCCCAGCCTCTCCCCCGACACCGCCCAGCCTCTCCCCCGACACCGCCCAGCCTGCCCCACGAAACCGCCCAGCTTCTCTCCCGACACCGCCCAGCTTCTCCTGCGACACCGCCCAGCCTCTCCCCCGACACCGCCCAGCCTCTCTCCCGACACCGCCCAGCTTCTCCCCCGACACCGCCCCGCCTCTCCCCCGACACCGCTCAGCCTCTCCCCGGACACCTCCCAGCCTCTCCCCCGACACCGCCCAGCCTCTCTCCCGACACCGCCCAGCTTCTCCCCCGACACCGTCCAGCCTCCCCGACACCGCACCGCCTCTCCCCCGACACCGCCCAGCCTCTCTCCCGACACCGCTCAGCCTCTCCCCCGACACCGCCCAGCCTCCCCACGACACCGCCCAGCCTCTCCCCCGACACCGCCCAGCTTCTCCCCCGACACCGCCCAGCCTCTCCCCCGACACCGCCCAGCCTCTCTCCCGACACCGCCCAGCTTCTCCAGCGACACCGCCCAGCCTCTCCCCCGACACCGCCCAGCCTCTCTCCCGACACCGCCCAGCTACTCCCCCGACACTGCACAGCCTCGCCCCCGACACCGCCCAGCCTCCCCCCGACACCGCTCAGCCTCTCCCCCGACACCGCCCCGCCTCTCCCCCGACACCGCCCAGCCTCTCTCCAGACACCGCCCAGCTTCTCCCCCGACACCGCCCAGCCTCTCTCCCGACACCGCCCAGCCTCCCCGACACCGCCCAGCCTCTCTCCCGACACCGCCCAGCCTCTCCCCCGACACCGACCAAGCTCGACACGACACCGCCCAGCTTCTCCCCCGACACCGCCCAGCCTCCCCGACACCGCCCAGCCTCCTCCCGACACCGCCCAGCCTCTCCCCCGACACCGCCCAGCCTCACTCCCGACACCGCCCAGCCTCTCTCCCGACACCGCCCAGCTTCTCCAGCGACACCGCCCAGCCTCTCCCCCGACACCGCCCAGCCTCTCTCCAGACACCGCCCAGCTACTCCCCCGACACCGCCCAGCCTCTCTCCCGACACCGCCCAGCCTCACCGACACCGCCCAGCCTCTCTCCCGACACCGCCCAGCCTCTCCCCCGACACCGACCAACTTCCTCCCGACACCGCCCAGCCTCTCTCCCGACACAGCCCAGCCTCTCACCCGACACCGCCCAGCCTCTCCCCGACACCGCCCAGCTTTCACCCCGACACCGCCCAGCCATTCCCCCGGCACGGTCCAGCCTCTCCCCCGACACCGACCTGCCTCTCCCCAAAACTGCCCAGCCTCTCCCCGGACACCGCCCAGCCTCTCCCCGACACCGTCCAGCCTCTCCCCGACACCGCCCAGCTTCCCCGCCGACACCGCCCAGCCTCTCCCCCGACACCGCCCTGCCTCTCCCCCGACACCGCCCAGCCTCTCCCCGACACCGCCCAGCCTCTCCCACGACACCGCCCAGCCTCTCCCCGACACCGCCCAGCTTCCCCGCCGACACCGCCCAGCCTCTCCCCCGACACCGCCCAGCCTCTCCCCCGACCAGCCTCGACACGACACCGCCCAGCTTCTCCCCCGACACCGCCCAGCCTCCCCGACACCGCCCCGCCTCTCCCCCGACACAGCCCAGCCTCGACACGACACCGCTCAGACTCTACCCGACACCGCCCAGCCTCTCCCCCGACACCGCCCAGCCTCTCCCCCGACACAGCCCAGCCTCTCTCCCGACACCGCCCAGCCTCTCTCCCGACACCGCCCAGCTACTCCCCCGACACCGCCCAGCCTCTCTCCCGACACCGCCCAGCCTCCCCCCGACACCGCCCAGCCTCTCTCCCGACACCGCCCAGCCTCTCCCCAGACACCGACCAGCCTCGACACGAAACCGCCCAGCTTCTCCCCCGACACCGCCCAGCCTCCCCGACACCGCCCAGCCTCCTCCCGACACCGTCCAGCCTCTCCCCCTACACCGCCCAGCCTCACTCCCGACACCGCTCAGACTCTCCCCCGACACCGCCCAGCCTCTCTCCCGACACCGCTCAGCCTCTCCCCCGACACCGCCCAGCTTCTCCCCCGACACCGCCCAGCCTCTCCCCCGACACCGACCAGCCTCGACACGACACCACCCAGCTTCTCCCCCGACAGCGCCCAGCCTCCCCGACACCGCCCAGCCTCACCCCCGACACCGCCCCGCCTCTCCCCCGACACCGCCCAGCCTCTCTCCCGACACCGCCCAGCCTCTCCCCCGACACCGCCCAGCCTCACTCCCGACACCGCCCAGCCTCTCTCCCGACACCGCCCAGCTTCTCCAGCGACACCGCCCAGCCTCTCCCCCGACACCGCCCAGCCTCTCTCCAGACACCGCCCAGCTACTCCCCCGACACCGCCCAGCCTCTCTCCCGACACCGCCCAGCCTCACCGACACCGCCCAGCCTCTCTCCCGACACCGCCCAGCCTCTCCCCCGACACCGACCAACTTCCTCCCGACACCGCCCAGCCTCTCTCCCGACACAGCCCAGCCTCTCACCCGACACCGCCCAGCCTCTCCCCGACACCGCCCAGCTTTCACCCCGACACCGCCCAGCCATTCCCCCGGCACGGTCCAGCCTCTCCCCCGACACCGACCTGCCTCTCCCCAAAACTGCCCAGCCTCTCCCCGGACACCGCCCAGCCTCTCCCCGACACCGTCCAGCCTCTCCCCGACACCGCCCAGCTTCCCCGCCGACACCGCCCAGCCTCTCCCCCGACACCGCCCTGCCTCTCCCCCGACACCGCCCAGCCTCTCCCCGACACCGCCCAGCCTCTCCCACGACACCGCCCAGCCTCTCCCCGACACCGCCCAGCTTCCCCGCCGACACCGCCCAGCCTCTCCCCCGACACCGCCCAGCCTCTCCCCCGACCAGCCTCGACACGACACCGCCCAGCTTCTCCCCCGACACCGCCCAGCCTCCCCGACACCGCCCCGCCTCTCCCCCGACACAGCCCAGCCTCGACACGACACCGCTCAGACTCTACCCGACACCGCCCAGCCTCTCCCCCGACACCGCCCAGCCTCTCCCCCGACACAGCCCAGCCTCTCTCCCGACACCGCCCAGCCTCTCTCCCGACACCGCCCAGCTACTCCCCCGACACCGCCCAGCCTCTCTCCCGACACCGCCCAGCCTCCCCCCGACACCGCCCAGCCTCTCTCCCGACACCGCCCAGCCTCTCCCCAGACACCGACCAGCCTCGACACGAAACCGCCCAGCTTCTCCCCCGACACCGCCCAGCCTCCCCGACACCGCCCAGCCTCCTCCCGACACCGTCCAGCCTCTCCCCCTACACCGCCCAGCCTCACTCCCGACACCGCTCAGACTCTCCCCCGACACCGCCCAGCCTCTCTCCCGACACCGCTCAGCCTCTCCCCCGACACCGCCCAGCTTCTCCCCCGACACCGCCCAGCCTCTCCCCCGACACCGACCAGCCTCGACACGACACCACCCAGCTTCTCCCCCGACAGCGCCCAGCCTCCCCGACACCGCCCAGCCTCACCCCCGACACCGCCCCGCCTCTCCCCCGACACCGCCCAGCCTCTCTCCCGACACCGCCCAGCCTCTCCCCCGACACCGCCCAGCCTCTCTCCCGACACCGCCCAGCCTCTCTCCCGACACCGCTCAGCCTCTCCCCCGACACCGCCCAGCTTCTCCCCCGACACCACCCAGCCTCCCCCCGACACCGCCCAGCCTCTCCCCGACACCGCCCAGCCTCTCCCCCGACACCGCCCAGCCTCTCTCCCGACACCGCCCCGCCTCTCCCCCGACACCGCCCAGCCTCTCTCCCGACACCGCTCAGCCTCTCCCCCGACACCGCCCAGCTTCTCCCCCGACACCACCCAGCCTCCCCCCGACACCGCCCAGCCTCTCCCCCGACACCGCCCAGCCTCACTCCCGACACCGCTCAGCCTCTCCCCCGACACCGCCCAGCCTCTCCCCCGACACCGCCCCGCCTCTCTCCTGACACCGCCCAGCCTCTCCCCCGACACTGCCCAGCTCTCCCCCGACACCACCCAGCCCCTCCCCCGACACCGCTCAGCCACTCCCCCGACACCGCCCAGCCCCTCCCCCGACACCGCCCAGCTTCTCTCCCGACAACGCCCAGCCTCTCCCCCGACAACGCCCACCTTCCACCCCGACACCGCCCAGCCTCTCCCCCGGCACGGTCCAGCCTCTCCCCCAATACCGACCTGCCTCTCCCTCGAAACAGCCCAGCCTCTCCCCGGACACCGCCCAGCCTCTCCCTCGAAACCGCCCAGCTTCTCCCCGACATCGCCCAGCCTCTCCCCCGACACCGCCCAGCCTCTCCCCCGACACCGACCAGCCTCGATACGACACCGCCCAGCTTCTCCCCCGACACCACCCAGCCTCCCCCGACACCGCCCAGCCTCTCCCCGACACCGCCCAGCCTCTCCCCCGACACCGCCCAGCCTCTCTCCCGACACCGCCCAGCCTCTCCCCCGACACCGCACAGCCTATCCCCCGACACCGCCCAGCCACTCCCCCGACACCGCCCAGCCTCTCCCCCGACACCGCCCTGCCTCTCCCCCTACACCGCCCAGCCTCACTCCCGACACCGCTCAGACTCTCCCCCGACACCGCCCAGCCTCTCTCCCGACACCGCTCAGCCTCTCCCCCGACACCGCCCAGCTTCTCCCCCGACACCGCCCAGCCTCTCCCCCGACACCGACCAGCCTCGACACGACACCACCCAGCTTCTCCCCCGACAGCGCCCAGCCTCCCCGACACCGCCCAGCCTCTCCCCCGACACCGCCCCGCCTCTCCCCCGACACCGCCCAGCCTCTCTCCCGACACCGCCCAGCCTCTCCCCCGACACCGCACAGCCTATCCCCCGACACCGCCCAGCCACTCCCCCGACACCGCCCAGCCTCTCCCCCGACACCGCCCTGCCTCTCCCCCTACACCGCCCAGCCTCACTCCCGACACCGCTCAGACTCTCCCCCGACACCGCCCAGCCTCTCTCCCGACACCGCTCAGCCTCTCCCCCGACACCGCCCAGCTTCTCCCCCGACACCGCCCAGCCTCTCCCCCGACACCGACCAGCCTCGACACGACACCACCCAGCTTCTCCCCCGACAGCGCCCAGCCTCCCCGACACCGCCCAGCCTCTCCCCCGACACCGCCCCGCCTCTCCCCCGACACCGCCCAGCCTCTCTCCCGACACCGCCCAGTTCTCCCCCGACACCGCCCAGCCTCTCTCCCGACACCGCCCAGCCTCTCTCCCGACACCGCTCAGCCTCTCCCCCGACACCGCCCAGCTTCTCCCCCGACACCACCCAGCCTCCCCCCGACACCGCCCAGCCTCTCCCCGACACCGCCCAGCCTCTCCCCCGACACCGCCCAGCCTCTCTCCCGACACCGCCCAGCCTCTCCCCCGACACCGCTCAGCCTCTCCCCCGACACCGCCCAGCTTCTCCCCCGACACCGCCCAGCCTCTCCCCCGACACCGACCAGCCTCGACACGACACCACCCAGCTTCTCCCCCGACAGCGCCCAGCCTCCCCGACACCGCCCCGCCTCTCCCCCGACACCGCCCAGCCTCTCTCCCGACACTGCTCAGCCTCTCCCCCGACACCGCCCAGCTTCTCCCCCGACACCACCCAGCCTCCCCCCGACACCGCCCAGCCTCTCCCCGACACCGCCCAGCCTCTCCCCCGACACCGCCCAGCCTCTCTCCCGACACCGCCCAGCCTCTCCCCCGACACCGCACAGCCTATCCCCCGACACCGCCCAGCCACTCCTCCGACACCGCCCAGCCTCTCCCCCGACACCGCCCAGCCTCTCCCCCGACACCGCCCAGCCACTCCCCCGAAACATCCCAGCCTCCTCCCGACACCGCCCAGCCTCTCCCCCGACACAGCCCAGCCTCTCCCCCGACACCGCCCAGCTTCTCCCCCGACACCACCCAGCCTACCCCCGACACCGCCCAGCCTCTCCCCGACACCGCCCAGCCTCTCCCCCGACACCGCCCAGCCTCTCCCCCGACACCGCCCAGCCTCTCCCCCGACACCGCCCAGCCACTCCTCCGACACCGCCCAGCATCTCCCCCGACACCGCCCAGCCTCTCCCCCGACACCGCCCAGCCTCTCCCCCGACACCGCCCAGCCTCTCCCCCGACACCGCCCAGCCTCTCCCCCGACACCGCCCAGCCTCTCCCGCGACACCGCCCAGCCTCTCCCCCGACACCGCCCAGCCACTCCCCCGACGCATCCCAGCCTCGACACGACACCGCCCAGCCTCTCCCCCGACAACGCCCACCTTCCACCCCGACACCGCCCAGCCTCTCCCCCGGCACGGTCCAGCCTCTCCCCCAATACCGACCTGCCTCTCCCTCGAAACAGCCCAGCCTCTCCCCGGACACCGCCCAGCCTCTCCCTCGAAACCGCCCAGCTTCTCCCCGACATCGCCCAGCCTCTCCCCCGACACCGCCCAGCCTCTCCCCCGACACCGACCAGCCTCGATACGACACCGCCCAGCTTCTCCCCCGACACCACCCAGCCTCCCCCGACACCGCCCAGCCTCTCCCCGACACCGCCCAGCCTCTCCCCCGACACCGCCCAGCCTCTCTCCCGACACCGCCCAGCCTCTCCCCCGACACCGCACAGCCTTTCCCCCGACACCGCCCAGCCACTCCCCCGACACCGCCCAGCCTCTCCCCCGACACCGCCCAGCCTCTCCCCCTACACCGCCCAGCCTCACTCCCGACACCGCTCAGACTCTCCCCCGACACCGCCCAGCCTCTCTCCCGACACCGCTCACCCTCTCCCCCGACACCGCCCAGCTTCTCCCCCGACACCGCCCAGCCTCTCCCCCGACACCGACCAGCCTCGACACGACACCACCCAGCTTCTCCCCCGACAGCGCCCAGCCTCTCTCCCGACACCGCCCAGCCTCTCCCCCGACACCGCTCAGCCTCTCCCCCGACACCGCCCAGCTTCTCCCCCGACACCACCCAGCCTCCCCCCGACACCGCCCAGCCTCTCCCCGACACCGCCCAGCCTCTCCCCCGACACCGCCCAGCCTCTCTCCCGACACCGCCCAGCCTCTCTCCCGACACCGCCCAGCCTCTCCCCCGACACCGCACAGCCTATCCCCCGACACCGCCCAGCCACTCCTCCGACACCGCCCAGCCTCTCCCCCGACACCGCCCAGCCTCTCCCCCGACACCGCCCAGCCACTCCCCCGAAACATCCCAGCCTCCTCCCGACACCGCCCAGCCTCTCCCCCGACACAGCCCAGCCTCTCCCCCGACACCGCCCAGCTTCTCCCCCGACACCACCCAGCCTACCCCCGACACCGCCCAGCCTCTCCCCGACACCGCCCAGCCTCTCCCCCGACACCGCCCAGCCTCTCCCCCGACACCGCCCAGCCTCTCCCCCGACACCGCCCAGCCACTCCTCCGACACCGCCCAGCATCTCCCCCGACACCGCCCAGCCTCTCCCCCGACACCGCCCAGCCTCTCCCCCGACACCGCCCAGCCTCTCCCGCGACACCGCCCAGCCTCTCCCCCGACACCGCCCAGCCACTCCCCCGACGCATCCCAGCCTCGACACGACACCGCCCAGCCTCTCCCCCGACAACGCCCACCTTCCACCCCGACACCGCCCAGCCTCTCCCCCGGCACGGTCCAGCCTCTCCCCCAATACCGACCTGCCTCTCCCTCGAAAAAGCCCAGCCTCTCCCCGGACACCGCCCAGCCTCTCCCTCGAAACCGCCCAGCTTCTCCACGACATCGCCCAGCCTCTCCCCCGACACCGCCCAGCCTCTCCCCCGACACCGACCAGCCTCGATACGACACCGCCCAGCTTCTCCCCCGACACCACCCAGCCTCCCCGACACCGCCCAGCCTCTCCCCGACACCGCCCAGCCTCTCCCCCGACACCGCCCAGCCTCTCTCCCGACACCGCCCAGCCTCTCCCCCGACACCGCACAGCCTATCCCCCGACACCGCCCAGCCACTCCCCCGACACCGCCCAGCCTCTCCCCCGACACCGCCCAGCCTCTCCCCCGACACCGCCCAGCCTCTCCCCCGACAATGCCCAGCCTCTCACCCGACACCGCCCAGCCTCTCCCCGACACCGCCCAGCTTTCACCCCGACACCGCCCAGCCATTCCCCCGGCACGGTCCAGCCTCTCCCCCGACACCGACCTGCCTCTCCCCAAAACTGCCCAGCCTCTCCCCGGACACCGCCCAGCCTCTCCCCGACACCGTCCAGCCTCTCCCCGACACCGCCCAGCTTCCCCGCCGACACCGCCCAGCCTCTCCCCCGACACCGCCCTGCCTCTCCCCCGACACCGCCCAGCCTCTCCCCGACACCGCCCAGCCTCTCCCACGACACCGCCCAGCCTCTCCCCGACACCGCCCAGCTTCCCCGCCGACACCGCCCAGCCTCTCCCCCGACACCGCCCAGCCTCTCCCCCGACCAGCCTCGACACGACACCGCCCAGCTTCTCCCCCGACACCGCCCAGCCTCCCCGACACCGCCCCGCCTCTCCCCCGACACAGCCCAGCCTCGACACGACACCGCTCAGACTCTACCCGACACCGCCCAGCCTCTCCCCCGACACCGCCCAGCCTCGACACGACACCGCCCAGCCTCTCCCCCGACACCGCCCAGCCTCTCTCCCGACACCGCCCAGCTACTCCCCCGACACCGCCCAGCCTCTCTCCCGACACCGCCCAGCCTCCCCCCGACACCGCCCAGCCTCTCTCCCGACACCGCCCAGCCTCTCCCCAGACACCGACCAGCCTCGACACGAAACCGCCCAGCTTCTCCCCCGACACCGCCCAGCCTCCCCGACACCGCCCAGCCTCCTCCCGACACCGCCCAGCCTCTCCCCCTACACCGCCCAGCCTCACTCCCGACACCGCTCAGACTCTCCCCCGACACCGCCCAGCCTCTCTCCCGACACCGCTCAGCCTCTCCCCCGACACCGCCCAGCTTCTCCCCCGACACCGCCCAGCCTCTCCCCCGACACCGACCAGCCTCGACACGACACCACCCAGCTTCTCCCCCGACAGCGCCCAGCCTCCCCGACACCGCCCAGCTTCCCCGCCGACACCGCCCAGCCTCTCCCCCGACACCGCCCAGCCTCTCCCCCGACCAGCCTCGACACGACACCGCCCAGCTTCTCCCCCGACACCGCCCAGCCTCCCCGACACCGCCCCGCCTCTCCCCCGACACAGCCCAGCCTCGACACGACACCGCTCAGACTCTACCCGACACCGCCCAGCCTCTCCCCCGACACCGCCCAGCCTCGACACGACACCGCCCAGCCTCTCCCCCGACACCGCCCAGCCTCTCTCCCGACACCGCCCAGCTACTCCCCCGACACCGCCCAGCCTCTCTCCCGACACCGCCCAGCCTCCCCCGACACCGCCCAGCCTCTCTCCCGACACCGCCCAGCCTCTCCCCAGACACCGACCAGCCTCGACACGAAACCGCCCAGCTTCTCCCCCGACACCGCCCAGCCTCCCCGACACCGCCCAGCCTCCTCCCGACACCGCCCAGCCTCTCCCCCTACACCGCCCAGCCTCACTCCCGACACCGCTCAGACTCTCCCCCGACACCGCCCAGCCTCTCTCCCGACACCGCTCAGCCTCTCCCCCGACACCGCCCAGCCTCTCCCCCGACACCGCCCAGCCTCTCCCCCGACACCGCCCAGCCTCTCCCGCGACACCGCCCAGCCTCTCCCCCGACACCGCCCAGCCACTCCCCCGACGCATCCCAGCCTCGACACGACACCGCCCAGCCTCTCCCCCGACAACGCCCACCTTCCACCCCGACACCGCCCAGCCTCTCCCCCGGCACGGTCCAGCCTCTCCCCCAATACCGACCTGCCTCTCCCTCGAAAAAGCCCAGCCTCTCCCCGGAC
This sequence comes from Scyliorhinus torazame, assembly GCF_047496885.1. Lineage (NCBI taxonomy): Eukaryota > Metazoa > Chordata > Chondrichthyes > Carcharhiniformes > Scyliorhinidae > Scyliorhinus > Scyliorhinus torazame. The sequence goes on along the minus strand of NW_027308370.1, from coordinate 33,173 downwards.
ACCGCCCAGCCTCTCCCTCGAAACCGCCCAGCTTCTCCACGACATCGCCCAGCCTCTCCCCCGACACCGCCCAGCCTCTCCCCCGACACCGACCAGCCTCGATACGACACCGCCCAGCTTCTCCCCCGACACCACCCAGCCTCCCCGACACCGCCCAGCCTCTCCCCGACACCGCCCAGCCTCTCCCCCGACACCGCCCAGCCTCTCTCCCGACACCGCCCAGCCTCTCCCCCGACACCGCACAGCCTATCCCCCGACACCGCCCAGCCACTCCCCCGACACCGCCCAGCCTCTCCCCCGACACCGCCCAGCCTCTCCCCCGACACCGCCCAGCCTCTCCCCCGACAATGCCCAGCCTCTCACCCGACACCGCCCAGCCTCTCCCCGACACCGCCCAGCTTTCACCCCGACACCGCCCAGCCATTCCCCCGGCACGGTCCAGCCTCTCCCCCGACACCGACCTGCCTCTCCCCAAAACTGCCCAGCCTCTCCCCGGACACCGCCCAGCCTCTCCCCGACACCGTCCAGCCTCTCCCCGACACCGCCCAGCTTCCCCGCCGACACCGCCCAGCCTCTCCCCCGACACCGCCCTGCCTCTCCCCCGACACCGCCCAGCCTCTCCCCGACACCGCCCAGCCTCTCCCACGACACCGCCCAGCCTCTCCCCGACACCGCCCAGCTTCCCCGCCGACACCGCCCAGCCTCTCCCCCGACACCGCCCAGCCTCTCCCCCGACCAGCCTCGACACGACACCGCCCAGCTTCTCCCCCGACACCGCCCAGCCTCCCCGACACCGCCCCGCCTCTCCCCCGACACAGCCCAGCCTCGACACGACACCGCTCAGACTCTACCCGACACCGCCCAGCCTCTCCCCCGACACCGCCCAGCCTCGACACGACACCGCCCAGCCTCTCCCCCGACACCGCCCAGCCTCTCTCCCGACACCGCCCAGCTACTCCCCCGACACCGCCCAGCCTCTCTCCCGACACCGCCCAGCCTCCCCCCGACACCGCCCAGCCTCTCTCCCGACACCGCCCAGCCTCTCCCCAGACACCGACCAGCCTCGACACGAAACCGCCCAGCTTCTCCCCCGACACCGCCCAGCCTCCCCGACACCGCCCAGCCTCCTCCCGACACCGCCCAGCCTCTCCCCCTACACCGCCCAGCCTCACTCCCGACACCGCTCAGACTCTCCCCCGACACCGCCCAGCCTCTCTCCCGACACCGCTCAGCCTCTCCCCCGACACCGCCCAGCTTCTCCCCCGACACCGCCCAGCCTCTCCCCCGACACCGACCAGCCTCGACACGACACCACCCAGCTTCTCCCCCGACAGCGCCCAGCCTCCCCGACACCGCCCAGCTTCCCCGCCGACACCGCCCAGCCTCTCCCCCGACACCGCCCAGCCTCTCCCCCGACCAGCCTCGACACGACACCGCCCAGCTTCTCCCCCGACACCGCCCAGCCTCCCCGACACCGCCCCGCCTCTCCCCCGACACAGCCCAGCCTCGACACGACACCGCTCAGACTCTACCCGACACCGCCCAGCCTCTCCCCCGACACCGCCCAGCCTCGACACGACACCGCCCAGCCTCTCCCCCGACACCGCCCAGCCTCTCTCCCGACACCGCCCAGCTACTCCCCCGACACCGCCCAGCCTCTCTCCCGACACCGCCCAGCCTCCCCCGACACCGCCCAGCCTCTCTCCCGACACCGCCCAGCCTCTCCCCAGACACCGACCAGCCTCGACACGAAACCGCCCAGCTTCTCCCCCGACACCGCCCAGCCTCCCCGACACCGCCCAGCCTCCTCCCGACACCGCCCAGCCTCTCCCCCTACACCGCCCAGCCTCACTCCCGACACCGCTCAGACTCTCCCCCGACACCGCCCAGCCTCTCTCCCGACACCGCTCAGCCTCTCCCCCGACACCGCCCAGCTTCTCCCCCGACACCGCCCAGCCTCTCCCCCGACACCGACCAGCCTCGACACGACACCACCCAGCTTCTCCCCCGACAGCGCCCAGCCTCCCCGACACCGCCCAGCCTCTCCCCCGACATCGCCCCGCCTCTCCCCCGACACCGCCCAGCCTCTCTCCCGACACCGCCCAGCCTCTCCCCCGACACCGCCCAGCCTCTCTCCCGACACCGCCCAGCCTCTCTCCCGACACCGCTCAGCCTCTCCCCCGACACCGCCCAGCTTCTCCCCCGACACCACCCAGCCTCCCCCCGACACCGTCCAGCCTCTCCCCGACACCGCCCAGCCTCTCCCCCGACACCGCCCAGCCTCTCCCCCGACACCGCCCAGCCTCTCCCCCGACACCGCCCAGCCACTCCCCCGAAACATCCCAGCCTCCTCCCGACACCGCCCAGCCTCTCCCCCGACACAGCCCAGCCTCTCCCCCGACACCGCCCAGCTTCTCCCCCGACACCACCCAGCCTACCCCCGACACCGCCCAGCCTCTCCCCGACACCGCCCAGCCTCTCCCCCGACACCGCCCAGCCTCTCCCCCGACACCGCCCAGCCTCTCCCCCGACACCGCCCAGCCACTCCTCCGACACCGCCCAGCATCTCCCCCGACACCGCCCAGCCTCTCCCCCGACACCGCCCAGCCTCTCCCCCGACACCGCCCAGCCTCTCCCGCGACACCGCCCAGCCTCTCCCCCGACACCGCCCAGCCACTCCCCCGACGCATCCCAGCCTCGACACGACACCGCCCAGCCTCTCCCCCGACAACGCCCACCTTCCACCCCGACACCGCCCAGCCTCTCCCCCGGCACGGTCCAGCCTCTCCCCCAATACCGACCTGCCTCTCCCTCGAAACAGCCCAGCCTCTCCCCGGACACCGCCCAGCCTCTCCCTCGAAACCGCCCAGCTTCTCCACGACATCGCCCAGCCTCTCCCCCGACACCGCCCAGCCTCTCCCCCGACACCGACCAGCCTCGATACGACACCGCCCAGCTTCTCCCCCGACACCACCCAGCCTCCCCGACACCGCCCAGCCTCTCCCCGACACCGCCCAGCCTCTCCCCCGACACCGCCCAGCCTCTCTCCCGACACCGCCCAGCCTCTCCCCCGACACCGCACAGCCTATCCCCCGACACCGCCCAGCCACTCCCCCGACACCGCCCAGCCTCTCCCCCGACACCGCCCAGCCTCTCCCCCGACACCGCCCAGCCTCTCCCCCGACAATGCCCAGCCTCTCACCCGACACCGCCCAGCCTCTCCCCGACACCGCCCAGCTTTCACCCCGACACCGCCCAGCCATTCCCCCGGCACGGTCCAGCCTCTCCCCCGACACCGACCTGCCTCTCCCCAAAACTGCCCAGCCTCTCCCCGGACACCGCCCAGCCTCTCCCCGACACCGTCCAGCCTCTCCCCGACACCGCCCAGCTTCCCCGCCGACACCGCCCAGCCTCTCCCCCGACACCGCCCTGCCTCTCCCCCGACACCGCCCAGCCTCTCCCCGACACCGCCCAGCCTCTCCCACGACACCGCCCAGCCTCTCCCCGACACCGCCCAGCTTCCCCGCCGACACCGCCCAGCCTCTCCCCCGACACCGCCCAGCCTCTCCCCCGACCAGCCTCGACACGACACCGCCCAGCTTCTCCCCCGACACCGCCCAGCCTCCCCGACACCGCCCCGCCTCTCCCCCGACACAGCCCAGCCTCGACACGACACCGCTCAGACTCTACCCGACACCGCCCAGCCTCTCCCCCGACACCGCCCAGCCTCGACACGACACCGCCCAGCCTCTCCCCCGACACCGCCCAGCCTCTCTCCCGACACCGCCCAGCTACTCCCCCGACACCGCCCAGCCTCTCTCCCGACACCGCCCAGCCTCCCCCCGACACCGCCCAGCCTCTCTCCCGACACCGCCCAGCCTCTCCCCAGACACCGACCAGCCTCGACACGAAACCGCCCAGCTTCTCCCCCGACACCGCCCAGCCTCCCCGACACCGCCCAGCCTCCTCCCGACACCGCCCAGCCTCTCCCCCTACACCGCCCAGCCTCACTCCCGACACCGCTCAGACTCTCCCCCGACACCGCCCAGCCTCTCTCCCGACACCGCTCAGCCTCTCCCCCGACACCGCCCAGCTTCTCCCCCGACACCGCCCAGCCTCTCCCCCGACACCGACCAGCCTCGACACGACACCACCCAGCTTCTCCCCCGACAGCGCCCAGCCTCCCCGACACCGCCCAGCTTCCCCGCCGACACCGCCCAGCCTCTCCCCCGACACCGCCCAGCCTCTCCCCCGACCAGCCTCGACACGACACCGCCCAGCTTCTCCCCCGACACCGCCCAGCCTCCCCGACACCGCCCCGCCTCTCCCCCGACACAGCCCAGCCTCGACACGACACCGCTCAGACTCTACCCGACACCGCCCAGCCTCTCCCCCGACACCGCCCAGCCTCGACACGACACCGCCCAGCCTCTCCCCCGACACCGCCCAGCCTCTCTCCCGACACCGCCCAGCTACTCCCCCGACACCGCCCAGCCTCTCTCCCGACACCGCCCAGCCTCCCCCGACACCGCCCAGCCTCTCTCCCGACACCGCCCAGCCTCTCCCCAGACACCGACCAGCCTCGACACGAAACCGCCCAGCTTCTCCCCCGACACCGCCCAGCCTCCCCGACACCGCCCAGCCTCCTCCCGACACCGCCCAGCCTCTCCCCCTACACCGCCCAGCCTCACTCCCGACACCGCTCAGACTCTCCCCCGACACCGCCCAGCCTCTCTCCCGACACCGCTCAGCCTCTCCCCCGACACCGCCCAGCTTCTCCCCCGACACCGCCCAGCCTCTCCCCCGACACCGACCAGCCTCGACACGACACCACCCAGCTTCTCCCCCGACAGCGCCCAGCCTCCCCGACACCGCCCAGCCTCTCCCCCGACATCGCCCCGCCTCTCCCCCGACACCGCCCAGCCTCTCTCCCGACACCGCCCAGCCTCTCCCCCGACACCGCCCAGCCTCTCTCCCGACACCGCCCAGCCTCTCTCCCGACACCGCTCAGCCTCTCCCCCGACACCGCCCAGCTTCTCCCCCGACACCACCCAGCCTCCCCCCGACACCGTCCAGCCTCTCCCCGACACCGCCCAGCCTCTCCCCCGACACCGCCCAGCCTCTCCCCCGACACCGCCCTGCCTCTCCCCCGACACCGCCCAGCCTCTCCCCGACACCGCCCAGCCTCGACACGACACCGCCCAGCCTCTCCCCCGACACCGCCCAGCCTCTCTCCCGACACCGCCCAGCTACTCCCCCGACACCGCCCAGCCTCTCTCCCGACACCGCCCAGCCTCCCCCGACACCGCCCAGCCTCTCTCCCGACACCGCCCAGCCTCTCCCCAGACACCGACCAGCCTCGACACGAAACCGCCCAGCTTCTCCCCCGACACCGCCCAGCCTCCCCGACACCGCCCAGCCTCCTCCCGACACCGCCCAGCCTCTCCCCCTACACCGCCCAGCCTCACTCCCGACACCGCTCAGACTCTCCCCCGACACCGCCCAGCCTCTCTCCCGACACCGCTCAGCCTCTCCCCCGACACCGCCCAGCTTCTCCCCCGACACCACCCAGCCTCTCCCCCGACACCGACCAGCCTCGACACGACACCACCCAGCTTCTCCCCCGACAGCGCCCAGCCTCCCCGACACCGCCCAGCCTCTCCCCCGACATCGCCCCGCCTCTCCCCCGACACCGCCCAGCCTCTCTCCCGACACCGCCCAGCCTCTCCCCCGACACCGCCCAGCCTCTCTCCCGACACCGCCCAGCCTCTCTCCCGACACCGCTCAGCCTCTCCCCCGACACCGCCCAGCTTCTCCCCCGACACCACCCAGCCTCCCCCCGACACCGTCCAGCCTCTCCCCGACACCGCCCAGCCTCTCCCCCGACACCGCCCAGCCTCTCCCCCGACACCGCCCTGCCTCTCCCCCGACACCGCCCAGCCTCTCCCCGACACCGCCCAGCCTCTCCCACGACACCGCCCAGCCTCTCCCCGACACCGCCCAGCTTCCCCGCCGACACCGCCCAGCCTCTCCCCCGACACCGCCCAGCCTCTCCCCCGACCAGCCTCGACACGACACCGCCCAGCTTCTCCCCCGACACCGCCCAGCCTCCCCGACACCGCCCCGCCTCTCCCCCGACACAGCCCAGCCTCGACACGACACGGCTCAGACTCTACCCGACACCGCCCAGCCTCTCCCCCGACACCGCCCAGCCTCGACACGACACCGCCCAGCCTCTCCCCCGACACCGCCCAGCCTCTCTCCCGACACCGTCCAGCTACTCCCCCGACACCGCCCAGCCTCTCTCCCGACACCGCCCAGCCTCCCCCCGACACCGCCCAGCCTCTCTCCCGACACCGCCCAGCCTCTCCCCAGACACCGACCAGCCTCGACACGAAACCGCCCAGCTTCTCCCCCGACACCGCCCAGCCTCCCCGACACCGCCCAGCCTCCTCCCGACACCGCCCAGCCTCTCCCCCTACACCGCCCAGCCTCACTCCCGACACCGCTCAGACTCTCCCCCGACACCGCCCAGCCTCTCTCCCGACACCGCTCAGCCTCTCCCCCGACACCGCCCAGCTTCTCCCCCGACACCGCCCAGCCTCTCCCCCGACACCGACCAGCCTCGACACGACACCACCCAGCTTCTCCCCCGACAGCGCCCAGCCTCCCCGACACCGCCCAGCCTCTCCCCCGACACCGCCCCGCCTCTCCCCCGACACCGCCCAGCCTCTCTCCCGACACCGCCCAGCCTCTCCCCCGACACCGCCCAGCCTCTCTCCCGACACCGCCCAGCCTCTCTCCCGACACCGCTCAGCCTCTCCCCCGACACCGCCCAGCTTCTCCCCCGACACCACCCAGCCTCCCCCCGACACCGCCCAGCCTCTCCCCGACACCGCCCAGCCTCTCCCCCGACACCGCCCAGCCTCTCTCCCGACACCGCCCAGCCTCTCCCCCGACACCGCTCAGCCTCTCCCCCGACACCGCCCAGCTTCTCCCCCGACACCGCCCAGCCTCCCCGACACCGCCCAGCCTCCTCCCGACACCGCCCAGCCTCTCCCCCTACACCGCCCAGCCTCACTCCCGACACCGCTCAGACTCTCCCCCGACACCGCCCAGCCTCTCTCCCGACACCGCTCAGCCTCTCCCCCGACACCGCCCAGCTTCTCCCCCGACACCGCCCAGCCTCTCCCCCGACACCGACCAGCCTCGACACGACACCACCCAGCTTCTCCCCCGACAGCGCCCAGCCTCCCCGACACCGCCCAGCCTCTCCCCCGACACCGCCCCGCCTCTCCCCCGACACCGCCCAGCCTCTCTCCCGACACCGCCCAGCCTCTCCCCCGACACCGCCCAGCCTCTCTCCCGACACCGCCCAGCCTCTCTCCCGACACCGCTCAGCCTCTCCCCCGACACCGCCCAGCTTCTCCCCCGACACCACCCAGCCTCCCCCCGACACCGCCCAGCCTCTCCCCGACACCGCCCAGCCTCTCCCCCGACACCGCCCAGCCTCTCTCCCGACACCGCCCAGCCTCTCCCCCGACACCGCTCAGCCTCTCCCCCGACACCGCCCAGCTTCTCCCCCGACACCGCCCAGCCTCTCCCCCGACACCGACCAGCCTCGACACGACACCACCCAGCTTCTCCCCCGACAGCGCCCAGCCTCCCCGACACCGCCCCGCCTCTCCCCCGACACCGCCCAGCCTCTCTCCCGACACCGCTCAGCCTCTCCCCCGACACCGCCCAGCTTCTCCCCCGACACCACCCAGCCTCCCCCCGACACCGCCCAGCCTCTCCCCGACACCGCCCAGCCTCTCCCCCGACACCGCCCAGCCTCTCTCCCGACACCGCCCAGCCTCTCCCCCGACACCGCACAGCCTATCCCCCGACACCGCCCAGCCACTCCTCCGACACCGCCCAGCCTCTCCCCCGACACCGCCCAGCCTCTCCCCCGACACCGCCCAGCCACTCCCCCGAAACATCCCAGCCTCCTCCCGACACCGCCCAGCCTCTCCCCCGACACAGCCCAGCCTCTCCCCCGACACCGCCCAGCTTCTCCCCCGACACCACCCAGCCTACCCCCGACACCGCCCAGCCTCTCCCCGACACCGCCCAGCCTCTCCCCCGACACCGCCCAGCCTCTCCCCCGACACCGCCCAGCCTCTCCCCCGACACCGCCCAGCCACTCCTCCGACACCGCCCAGCATCTCCCCCGACACCGCCCAGCCTCTCCCCCGACACCGCCCAGCCTCTCCCCCGACACCGCCCAGCCTCTCCCCCGACACCGCCCAGCCTCTCCCCCGACACCGCCCAGCCTCTCCCGCGACACCGCCCAGCCTCTCCCCCGACACCGCCCAGCCACTCCCCCGACGCATCCCAGCCTCGACACGACACCGCCCAGCCTCTCCCCCGACAACGCCCACCTTCCACCCCGACACCGCCCAGCCTCTCCCCCGGCACGGTCCAGCCTCTCCCCCAATACCGACCTGCCTCTCCCTCGAAACAGCCCAGCCTCTCCCCGGACACCGCCCAGCCTCTCCCTCGAAACCGCCCAGCTTCTCCCCGACATCGCCCAGCCTCTCCCCCGACACCGCCCAGCCTCTCCCCCGACACCGACCAGCCTCGATACGACACCGCCCAGCTTCTCCCCCGACACCACCCAGCCTCCCCCGACACCGCCCAGCCTCTCCCCGACACCGCCCAGCCTCTCCCCCGACACCGCCCAGCCTCTCTCCCGACACCGCCCAGCCTCTCCCCCGACACCGCACAGCCTATCCCCCGACACCGCCCAGCCACTCCCCCGACACCGCCCAGCCTCTCCCCCGACACCGCCCAGCCTCTCCCCCGACACCGCCCAGCCTCTCCCCCGACAATGCCCAGCCTCTCACCCGACACCGCCCAGCCTCTCGCCGACACCGCCCAGCTTTCACCCCGACACCGCCCAGCCATTCCCCCGGCACGGTCCAGCCTCTCCCCCGACACCGACCTGCCTCTCCCCAAAACTGCCCAGCCTCTCCCCGGACACCGCCCAGCCTCTCCCCGACACCGTCCAGCCTCTCCCCGACACCGCCCAGCTTCCCCGCCGACACCGCCCAGCCTCTCCCCCGACACCGCCCTGCCTCTCCCCCGACACCGCCCAGCCTCTCCCCGACACCGCCCAGCCTCTCCCACGACACCGCCCAGCCTCTCCCCGACACCGCCCAGCTTCCCCGCCGACACCGCCCAGCCTCTCCCCCGACACCGCCCAGCCTCTCCCCCGACCAGCCTCGACACGACACCGCCCAGCTTCTCCCCCGACACCGCCCAGCCTCCCCGACACCGCCCCGCCTCTCCCCCGACACAGCCCAGCCTCGACACGACACCGCTCAGACTCTACCCGACACCGCCCAGCCTCTCCCCCGACACCGCCCAGCCTCGACACGACACCGCCCAGCCTCTCCCCCGACACCGCCCAGCCTCTCTCCCGACACCGCCCAGCTACTCCCCCGACACCGCCCAGCCTCTCTCCCGACACCGCCCAGCCTCCCCCCGACACCGCCCAGCCTCTCTCCCGACACCGCCCAGCCTCTCCCCAGACACCGACCAGCCTCGACACGAAACCGCCCAGCTTCTCCCCCGACACCGCCCAGCCTCCCCGACACCGCCCAGCCTCCTCCCGACACCGCCCAGCCTCTCCCCCTACACCGCCCAGCCTCACTCCCGACACCGCTCAGACTCTCCCCCGACACCGCCCAGCCTCTCTCCCGACACCGCTCAGCCTCTCCCCCGACACCGCCCAGCTTCTCCCCCGACACCGCCCAGCCTCTCCCCCGACACCGACCAGCCTCGACACGACACCACCCAGCTTCTCCCCCGACAGCGCCCAGCCTCCCCGACACCGCCCAGCTTCCCCGCCGACACCGCCCAGCCTCTCCCCCGACACCGCCCAGCCTCTCCCCCGACCAGCCTCGACACGACACCGCCCAGCTTCTCCCCCGACACCGCCCAGCCTCCCCGACACCGCCCCGCCTCTCCCCCGACACAGCCCAGCCTCGACACGACACCGCTCAGACTCTACCCGACACCGCCCAGCCTCTCCCCCGACACCGCCCAGCCTCGACACGACACCGCCCAGCCTCTCCCCCGACACCGCCCAGCCTCTCTCCCGACACCGCCCAGCTACTCCCCCGACACCGCCCAGCCTCTCTCCCGACACCGCCCAGCCTCCCCCGACACCGCCCAGCCTCTCTCCCGACACCGCCCAGCCTCTCCCCAGACACCGACCAGCCTCGACACGAAACCGCCCAGCTTCTCCCCCGACACCGCCCAGCCTCCCCGACACCGCCCAGCCTCCTCCCGACACCGCCCAGCCTCTCCCCCTACACCGCCCAGCCTCACTCCCGACACCGCTCAGACTCTCCCCCGACACCGCCCAGCCTCTCTCCCGACACCGCTCAGCCTCTCCCCCGACACCGCCCAGCTTCTCCCCCGACACCGCCCAGCCTCTCCCCCGACACCGACCAGCCTCGACACGACACCACCCAGCTTCTCCCCCGACAGCGCCCAGCCTCCCCGACACCGCCCAGCCTCTCCCCCGACATCGCCCCGCCTCTCCCCCGACACCGCCCAGCCTCTCTCCCGACACCGCCCAGCCTCTCCCCCGACACCGCCCAGCCTCTCTCCCGACACCGCCCAGCCTCTCTCCCGACACCGCTCAGCCTCTCCCCCGACACCGCCCAGCTTCTCCCCCGACACCACCCAGCCTCCCCCCGACACCGTCCAGCCTCTCCCCGACACCGCCCAGCCTCTCCCCCGACACCGCCCAGCCTCTCCCCCGACACCGCCCAGCCTCTCCCCCGACACCGCCCAGCCACTCCCCCGAAACATCCCAGCCTCCTCCCGACACCGCCCAGCCTCTCCCCCGACACAGCCCAGCCTCTCCCCCGACACCGCCCAGCTTCTCCCCCGACACCACCCAGCCTACCCCCGACACCGCCCAGCCTCTCCCCGACACCGCCCAGCCTCTCCCCCGACACCGCCCAGCCTCTCCCCCGACACCGCCCAGCCTCTCCCCCGACACCGCCCAGCCACTCCTCCGACACCGCCCAGCATCTCCCCCGACACCGCCCAGCCTCTCCCCCGACACCGCCCAGCCTCTCCCCCGACACCGCCCAGCCTCTCCCCCGACACCGCCCAGCCTCTCCCCCGACACCGCCCAGCCTCTCCCGCGACACCGCCCAGCCTCTCCCCCGACACCGCCCAGCCACTCCCCCGACGCATCCCAGCCTCGACACGACACCGCCCAGCCTCTCCCCCGACAACGCCCACCTTCCACCCCGACACCGCCCAGCCTCTCCCCCGACACCGCCCAGCCACTCCTCCGACACCGCCCAGCATCTCCCCCGACACCGCCCTGCCTCTCCCCGGACACCGCCCAGCCTCTCCCTCGAAACCGCCCAGCTTCTCCCCGACATCGCCCAGCCTCTCCCCCGACACCGCCCAGCCTCTCCCCCGACACCGACCAGCCTCGATACGACACCGCCCAGCTTCTCCCCCGACACCACCCAGCCTCCCCCGACACCGCCCAGCCTCTCCCCGACACCGCCCAGCCTCTCCCCCGACACCGCCCAGCCTCTCTCCCGACACCGCCCAGCCTCTCCCCCGACACCGCACAGCCTATCCCCCGACACCGCCCAGCCACTCCCCCGACACCGCCCAGCCTCTCCCCCGACACCGCCCAGCCTCTCCCCCGACACCGCCCAGCCTCTCCCCCGACAATGCCCAGCCTCTCACCCGACACCGCCCAGCCTCTCCCCGACACCGCCCAGCTTTCACCCCGACACCGCCCAGCCATTCCCCCGGCACGGTCCAGCCTCTCCCCCGACACCGACCTGCCTCTCCCCAAAACTGCCCAGCCTCTCCCCGGACACCGCCCAGCCTCTCCCCGACACCGTCCAGCCTCTCCCCGACACCGCCCAGCTTCCCCGCCGACACCGCCCAGCCTCTACCCCGACACCGCCCTGCCTCTCCCCCGACACCGCCCAGCCTCTCCCCGACACCGCCCAGCCTCTCCCACGACACCGCCCAGCCTCTCCCCGACACCGCCCAGCTTCCCCGCCGACACCGCCCAGCCTCTCCCCCGACACCGCCCAGCCTCTCCCCCGACCAGCCTCGACACAACACCGCCCAGCTTCTCCCCCGACACCGCCCAGCCTCCCCGACACCGCCCCGCCTCTCCCCCGACACAGCCCAGCCTCGACACGACACCGCTCAGACTCTACCCGACACCGCCCAGCCTCTCCCCCGACACCGCCCAGCCTCGACACGACACCGCCCAGCCTCTCCCCCGACACCGCCCAGCCTCTCTCCCGACACCGCCCAGCTACTCCCCCGACACCGCCCAGCCTCTCTCCCGACACCGCCCAGCCTCCCCCCGACACCGCCCAGCCTCTCTCCCGACACCGCCAGCCTCTCCCCAGACACCGACCAGCCTCGACACGAAACCGCCCAGCTTCTCCCCCGACACCGCCCAGCCTCCCCGACACCGCCCAGCCTCCTCCCGACACCGCCCAGCCTCTCCCCCTACACCGCCCAGCCTCACTCCCGACACCGCTCAGACTCTCCCCCGACACCGCCCAGCCTCTCTCCCGACACCGCTCAGCCTCTCCCCCGACACCGCCCAGCTTCTCCCCCGACACCGCCCAGCCTCTCCCCCGACACCGACCAGCCTCGACACGACACCACCCAGCTTCTCCCCCGACAGCGCCCAGCCTCCCCGACACCGCCCAGCCTCTCCCCCGACACCGCCCCGCCTCTCCCCCGACACCGCCCATCCTCTCTCCCGACACCGCCCAGCCTCTCCCCCGACACCGCCCAGCCTCTCTCCCGACACCGCCCAGCCTCTCTCCCGACACCGCTCAGCCTCTCCCCCGACACCGCCCAGCTTCTCCCCCGACACCACCCAGCCTCCCCCCGACACCGTCCAGCCTCTCCCCGACACCGCCCAGCCTCTCCCCCGACACCGCCCAGCCTCTCTCCCGACACCGCCCAGCCTCTCCCCCGACACCGCTCAGCCTCTCCCCCGACACCGCCCAGCTTCTCCCCCGACACCACCCAGCCTCCCCCCGACACCGCCCAGCCTCTCCCCGACACCGCCCAGCCTCTCCCCCGACACCGCCCAGCCTCTCTCCCGACACCGCCCAGCCTCTCCCCCGACACCGCACAGCCTATCCCCCGACACCGCCCAGCCACTCCTCCGACACCGCCCAGCCTCTCCCCCGACACCGCCCAGCCTCTCCCCCGACACCGCCCAGCCACTCCCCCGACACATCCCAGCCTCCTCCCGACACCGCCCAGCCTCTCCCCCGACACAGCCCAGCCTCTCCCCCGACACCGCCCAGCTTCTCCCCCGACACCACCCAGCCTACCCCCGACACCGCCCAGCCTCTCCCCGACACCGCCCAGCCTCTCCCCCGACACCGCCCAGCCTCGCCCCCGACACCGCCCAGCCTCTCCCCCGACACCGCCCAGCCACTCCTCCGACACCGCCCAGCATCTCCCCCGACACCGCCCAGCCTCTCCCCCGACACCGCCCAGCCTCTCCCCCGACACCGCCCAGCCTCTCCCCCGACACCGCCCAGCCTCTCCCCCGACACCGCCCAGCCTCTCCCGCGACACCGCCCAGCCTCTCCCCCGACACCGCCCAGCCACTCCCCCGACGCATCCCAGCCTCGACACGACACCGCCCAGCCTCTCCCCCGACAACGCCCACCTTCCACCCCGACACCGCCCAGCCTCTCCCCCGGCACGGTCCAGCCTCTCCCCCAATACCGACCTGCCTCTCCCTCGAAACAGCCCAGCCTCTCCCCGGACACCGCCCAGCCTCTCCCTCGAAACCGCCCAGCTTCTCCCCGACATCGCCCAGCCTCTCCCCCGACACCGCCCAGCCTCTCCCCCGACACCGACCAGCCTCGATACGACACCGCCCAGCTTCTCCCCCGACACCACCCAGCCTCCCCCGACACCGCCCAGCCTCTCCCCGACACCGCCCAGCCTCTCCCCCGACACCGCCCAGCCTCTCTCCCGACACCGCCCAGCCTCTCCCCCGACACCGCACAGCCTATCCCCCGACACCGCCCAGCCACTCCCCCGACACCGCCCAGCCTCTCCCCCGACACCGCCCAGCCTCTCCCCCGACACCGCCCAGCCTCTCCCCCGACACCGCCCAGCCTCTCCCCCGACACCACCCAGCCTCTCCCCCGGCACCGCCCAGCCTCTCCCACGACACCGCCCAGCCTCTCCCACGACACCGCCCAGCCTCTCACCCGACACCGCCCAGCCTCTCCCCGACACCGCCCAGCTTCCACCCCGACACCGCCCAGCCATTCCCCCGGCACGGTCCAGCCTCTCACCCGACACCGCCCAGCCTCTCCCCGACACCGCCCAGCTTCCACCCCGACACCGCCCAGCCATTCCCCCGGCACGGTCCAGCCTCTCCCCCGACAATGCCCAGCCTCTCACCCGACACCGCCCAGCCTCTCCCCGACACCGCCCAGCTTCCACCCCGACACCGCCCAGCCATTCCCCCGGCACGGTCCAGCCTCTCCCCCGACACCGACCTGCCTCTCCCCAAAACTGCCCAGCCTCTCCCCGGACACCGCCCAGCCTCTCCCCGACACCGTCCAGCCTCTCCCCGACACCGCCCAGCTTCCCCGCCGACACCGCCCAGCCTCTCCCCCGACACCGCCCTGCCTCTCCCCCGACACCGCCCAGCCTCTCCCCGACACCGCCCAGCCTCTCCCACGACACCGCCCAGCCTCTCCCCGACACCGCCCAGCTTCCCCGCCGACACCGCCCAGCCTCTCCCCCGACACCGCCCAGCCTCTCCCCCGACCAGCCTCGACACGACACCGCCCAGCTTCTCCCCCGACACCGCCCAGCCTCCCCGACACCGCCCCGCCTCTCCCCCGACACAGCCCAGCCTCGACATGACACCGCTCAGACTCTACCCGACACCGCCCAGCCTCTCCCCCGACACCGCCCAGCCTCGACACGACACCGCCCAGCCTCTCCCCCGACACCGCCCAGCCTCTCTCCCGACGCCGCCCAGCTACTCCCCCGACACCGCCCAGCCTCTCTCCCGACACCGCCCAGCCTCCCCCCGACACCGCCCAGCCTCTCTCCCGACACCGCCCAGCCTCTCCCCCGACACCGACCAGCCTCGACACGAAACCGCCCAGCTTCTCCCCCGACACCGCCCAGCCTCCCCGACACCGCCCAGCCTCCTCCCGACACCGCCCAGCTTCTCCCCCGACACCGCCCAGCCTCTCCCCCGACACCGACCAGCCTCGACACGACACCACCCAGCTTCTCCCCCGACAGCGCCCAGCCTCCCCGACACCGCCCAGCCTCTCCCCCGACACCGCCCAGCCACTCCTCCGACACCGCCCAGCATCTCCCCCGACACCGCCCAGCCTCTCCCCCGACACCGCCCAGCCTCTCCCCCGACACCGCCCAGCCTCTCCCCCGACACCGCCCAGCCTCTCCCCCGACACCGCCCAGCCTCTCCCGCGACACCGCCCAGCCTCTCCCCCGACACCGCCCAGCCACTCCCCCGACGCATCCCAGCCTCGACACGACACCGCCCAGCCTCTCCCCCGACAACGCCCACCTTCCTCCCCGACACCGCCCAGCCTCTCCCCCGGCACGGTCCAGCCTCTCCCCCAATACCGACCTGCCTCTCCCTCGAAACAGCCCAGCCTCTCCCCGGACACCGCCCAGCCTCTCCCTCGAAACCGCCCAGCTTCTCCCCGACATCGCCCAGCCTCTCCCCCGACACCGCCCAGCCTCTCCCCCGACACCGACCAGCCTCGATACGACACCGCCCAGCTTCTCCCCCGACAACACCCAGCCTCCCCCGACACCGCCCAGCCTCTCCCCGACACCGCCCAGCCTCTCCCCCGACACCGCCCAGCCTCTCTCCCGACACCGCCCAGCCTCTCCCCCGACACCGCACAGCCTATCCCCCGACACCGCCCAGCCACTCCCCCGACACCGCCCAGCCTCTCCCCCGACACCGCCCAGCCTCTCCCCCGACACCGCCCAGCTTCTCCCCCGACACCACCCAGCCTACCCCCGACACCGCCCAGCCTCTCCCCGACACCGCCCAGCCTCTCCCCCGACACCGCCCAGCCTCGCCCCCGACACCGCCCAGCCTCTCCCCCGACACCGCCCAGCCACTCCTCCGACACCGCCCAGCATCTCCCCCGACACCGCCCAGCCTCTCCCCCGACACCGCCCAGCCTCTCCCCCGACACCGCCCAGCCTCTCCCCCGACACCGCCCAGCCTCTCCCCCGACACCGCCCAGCCTCTCCCGCGACACCGCCCAGCCTCTCCCCCGACACCGCCCAGCCACTCCCCCGACGCATCCCAGCCTCGACACGACACCGCCCAGCCTCTCCCCCGACAACGCCCACCTTCCACCCCGACACCGCCCAGCCTCTCCCCCGGCACGGTCCAGCCTCTCCCCCAATACCGACCTGCCTCTCCCTCGAAACAGCCCAGCCTCTCCCCGGACACCGCCCAGCCTCTCCCTCGAAACCGCCCAGCTTCTCCCCGACATCGCCCAGCCTCTCCCCCGACACCGCCCAGCCTCTCCCCCGACACCGACCAGCCTCGATACGACACCGCCCAGCTTCTCCCCCGACACCACCCAGCCTCCCCCGACACCGCCCAGCCTCTCCCCGACACCGCCCAGCCTCTCCCCCGACACCGCCCAGCCTCTCTCCCGACACCGCCCAGCCTCTCCCCCGACACCGCACAGCCTATCCCCCGACACCGCCCAGCCACTCCCCCGACACCGCCCAGCCTCTCCCCCGACACCGCCCAGCCTCTCCCCCGACACCGCCCAGCCTCTCCCCCGACACCGCCCAGCCTCTCCCCCGACACCACCCAGCCTCTCCCCCGGCACCGCCCAGCCTCTCCCACGACACCGCCCAGCCTCTCCCACGACACCGCCCAGCCTCTCACCCGACACCGCCCAGCCTCTCCCCGACACCGCCCAGCTTCCACCCCGACACCGCCCAGCCATTCCCCCGGCACGGTCCAGCCTCTCACCCGACACCGCCCAGCCTCTCCCCGACACCGCCCAGCTTCCACCCCGACACCGCCCAGCCATTCCCCCGGCACGGTCCAGCCTCTCCCCCGACAATGCCCAGCCTCTCACCCGACACCGCCCAGCCTCTCCCCGACACCGCCCAGCTTCCACCCCGACACCGCCCAGCCATTCCCCCGGCACGGTCCAGCCTCTCCCCCGACACCGACCTGCCTCTCCCCAAAACTGCCCAGCCTCTCCCCGGACACCGCCCAGCCTCTCCCCGACACCGTCCAGCCTCTCCCCGACACCGCCCAGCTTCCCCGCCGACACCGCCCAGCCTCTCCCCCGACACCGCCCTGCCTCTCCCCCGACACCGCCCAGCCTCTCCCCGACACCGCCCAGCCTCTCCCACGACACCGCCCAGCCTCTCCCCGACACCGCCCAGCTTCCCCGCCGACACCGCCCAGCCTCTCCCCCGACACCGCCCAGCCTCTCCCCCGACCAGCCTCGACACGACACCGCCCAGCTTCTCCCCCGACACCGCCCAGCCTCCCCGACACCGCCCCGCCTCTCCCCCGACACAGCCCAGCCTCGACATGACACCGCTCAGACTCTACCCGACACCGCCCAGCCTCTCCCCCGACACCGCCCAGCCTCGACACGACACCGCCCAGCCTCTCCCCCGACACCGCCCAGCCTCTCTCCCGACGCCGCCCAGCTACTCCCCCGACACCGCCCAGCCTCTCTCCCGACACCGCCCAGCCTCCCCCCGACACCGCCCAGCCTCTCTCCCGACACCGCCCAGCCTCTCCCCCGACACCGACCAGCCTCGACACGAAACCGCCCAGCTTCTCCCCCGACACCGCCCAGCCTCCCCGACACCGCCCAGCCTCCTCCCGACACCGCCCAGCTTCTCCCCCGACACCGCCCAGCCTCTCCCCCGACACCGACCAGCCTCGACACGACACCACCCAGCTTCTCCCCCGACAGCGCCCAGCCTCCCCGACACCGCCCAGCCTCTCCCCCGACACCGCCCAGCCACTCCTCCGACACCGCCCAGCATCTCCCCCGACACCGCCCAGCCTCGACACGACACCGCCCAGCCTCTCCCCCGACACCGCCCAGCCTCGACACGACACCGCCCAGCCTCTCCCCCGACACCGCCCAGCCTCTCTCCCGACGCCGCCCAGCTACTCCCCCGACACCGCCCAGCCTCTCTCCCGACACCGCCCAGCCTCCCCCCGACACCGCCCAGCCTCTCTCCCGACACCGCCCAGCCTCTCCCCCGACACCGACCAGCCTCTCCCCCGACACCGCCCAGCCTCTCCCCCGACACCGCCCAGCCTCTCCCGCGACACCGCCCAGCCTCTCCCCCGACACCGCCCAGCCACTCCCCCGACGCATCCCAGCCTCGACACGACACCGCCCAGCCTCTCCCCCGACAACGCCCACCTTCCTCCCCGACACCGCCCAGCCTCTCCCCCGGCACGGTCCAGCCTCTCCCCCAATACCGACCTGCCTCTCCCTCGAAACAGCCCAGCCTCTCCCCGGACACCGCCCAGCCTCTCCCTCGAAACCGCCCAGCTTCTCCCCGACATCGCCCAGCCTCTCCCCCGACACCGCCCAGCCTCTCCCCCGACACCGACCAGCCTCGATACGACACCGCCCAGCTTCTCCCCCGACAACACCCAGCCTCCCCCGACACCGCCCAGCCTCTCCCCGACACCGCCCAGCCTCTCCCCCGACACCGCCCAGCCTCTCTCCCGACACCGCCCAGCCTCTCCCCCGACACCGCACAGCCTATCCCCCGACACCGCCCAGCCACTCCCCCGACACCGCCCAGCCTCTCCCCCGACACCGCCCAGCCTCTCCCCCGACACCGCCCAGCCTCTCCCCCGACACCGCCCAGCCTCTCCCCCGACACCACCCAGCCTCTCCCCCGGCACCGCCCAGCCTCTCCCCCGACACGGTCCAGCCTCTCCCCCGACAATGCCCAGCCTCTCACCCGACACCGCCCAGCCTCTCCCCGACACCGCCCAGCTTCCACCCCGACACCGCCCAGCCATTCCCCCGGCACGGTCCAGCCTCTCCCCCGACACCGACCTGCCTCTCCCCAAAACTGCCCAGCCTCTCCCCGGACACCGCCCAGCCTGTCCCCGACACCGTCCAGCCTCTCCCCGACACCGCCCAGCTTCCCCGCCGACACCGCCCAGCCTCTCCCCCGACACCGCCCTGCCTCTCCCCCGACACCGCCCAGCCTCTCCCCGACACCGCCCAGCCTCTCCCACGACACCGCCCAGCCTCTCCCCGACACCGCCCAGCTTCCCCGCCGACACCGCCCAGCCTCTCCCCCGACACCGCCCAGCCTCTCCCCCGACCAGCCTCGACACGACACCGCCCAGCTTCTCCCCGACACCGCCCAGCCTCCCCGACACCGCCCCGCCTCTCTCCCGACACCGCTCAGCCTCTCCCCCGACACCGCCCAGCTTCTCCCCCGACACCACCCAGCCTCCCCCCGACACCGTCCAGCCTCTCCCCGACACCGCCCAGCCTCTCCCCCGACACCGCCCAGCCTCTCTCCCGACACCGCCCAGCCTCTCCCCCGACACCGCTCAGCCTCTCCCCCGACACCGCCCAGCTTCTCCCCCGACACCGCCCAGCCTCTCCCCCGACACCGACCAGCCTCGACACGACACCACCCAGCTTCTCCCCCGACAGCGCCCAGCCTCCCCGACACCGCCCCGCCTCTCCCCCGACACCGCCCAGCCTCTCTCCCGACACCGCTCAGCCTCTCCCCCGACACCGCCCAGCTTCTCCCCCGACACCACCCAGCCTCCCCCCGACACCGCCCAGCCTCTCCCCGACACCGCCCAGCCTCTCCCCCGACACCGCCCAGCCTCTCTCCCGACACCGCCCAGCCTCTCCCCCGACACCGCACAGCCTATCCCCCGACACCGCCCAGCCACTCCTCCGACACCGCCTAGCCTCTCCCCCGACACCGCCCAGCCTCTCCCCCGACACCGCCCAGCCACTCCCCCGACACATCCCAGCCTCCTCCCGACACCGCCCAGCCTCTCCCCCGACACAGCCCAGCCTCTCCCCCGACACCGTCCAGCTTCTCCCCCGACACCACCCAGCCTACCCCCGACACCGCCCAGCCTCTCTCCGACACCGCCCAGCCTCTTCCCCGACACCGCCCAGCCTCTCCCCCGACACCGCCCAGCCTCTCCCCCGACACCGCCCAGCCACTCCTCCGACACCGCCCAGCATCTCCCCCGACACCGCCCAGCCTCTCCCCCGACACCGCCCAGCCTCTCCCCCGACACCGCCCAGCCTCTCCCCCGACACCGCCCAGCCTCTCCCCCGACACCGCCCAGCCTCTCCCGCGACACCGCCCAGCCTCTCCCCCGACACCGCCCAGCCACTCCCCCGACGCATCCCAGCCTCGACACGACACCGCCCAGCCTCTCCCCCGACAACGCCCACCTTCTACCCCGACACCGCCCAGCCTCTCCCCCGGCACGGTCCAGCCTCTCCCCCAATACCGACCTGCCTCTCCCTCGAAACAGCCCAGCCTCTCCCCGGACACCGCCCAGCCTCTCCCTCGAAACCGCCCAGCTTCTCCCCGACATCGCCCAGCCTCGCCCCCGACACCGACCAGCCTCGATACGACACCGCCCAGCTTCTCCCCCGACACCACCCAGCCTCCCCCGACACCGCCCAGCCTCTCCCCGACACCGCCCAGCCTCTCCCCCGACACCGCCCAGCCTCTCTCCCGACACCGCCCAGCCTCTCCCCCGACACCGCACAGCCTATCCCCCGACACCGCCCAGCCACTCCCCCGACACCGCCCAGCCTCTCCCCCGACACCGCCCAGCCTCTCCCCCGACGCCGCCCAGCCTCTCCCCCGACACCGCCCAGCCTCTCCCCCGACACCGCCCAGCCTCTCCCCCGGCACCGCTCAGCCTCTCCCCCGACACCGCCCAGCTTCTCCCCCGACACCACCCAGCCTCCCCCCGACACCGCCCAGCCTCTCCCCGACACCGCCCAGCCTCTCCCCCGACACCGCCCAGCCTCTCTCCCGACACCGCCCAGCCTCTCCCCCGACACCGCACAGCCTATCCCCCGACACCGCCCAGCCACTCCTCCGACACCGCCTAGCCTCTCCCCCGACACCGCCCAGCCTCTCCCCCGACACCGCCCAGCCACTCCCCCGACACATCCCAGCCTCCTCCCGACACCGCCCAGCCTCTCCCCCGACACAGCCCAGCCTCTCCCCCGACACCGTCCAGCTTCTCCCCCGACACCACCCAGCCTACCCCCGACACCGCCCAGCCTCTCCCCGACACCGCCCAGCCTCTTCCCCGACACCGCCCAGCCTCTCCCCCGACACCGCCCAGCCTCTCCCCCGACACCGCCCAGCCACTCCTCCGACACCGCCCAGCATCTCCCCCGACACCGCCCAGCCTCTCCCCCGACACCGCCCAGCCTCTCCCCCGACACCGCCCAGCCTCTCCCCCGACACCGCCCAGCCTCTCCCCCGACACCGCCCAGCCTCTCCCGCGACACCGCCCAGCCTCTCCCCCGACACCGCCCAGCCACTCCCCCGACGCATCCCAGCCTCGACACGACACCGCCCAGCCTCTCCCCCGACAACGCCCACCTTCTACCCCGACACCGCCCAGCCTCTCCCCCGGCACGGTCCAGCCTCTCCCCCAATACCGACCTGCCTCTCCCTCGAAACAGCCCAGCCTCTCCCCGGACACCGCCCAGCCTCTCCCTCGAAACCGCCCAGCTTCTCCCCGACATCGCCCAGCCTCGCCCCCGACACCGACCAGCCTCGATACGACACCGCCCAGCTTCTCCCCCGACACCACCCAGCCTCCCCCGACACCGCCCAGCCTCTCCCCGACACCGCCCAGCCTCTCCCCCGACACCGCCCAGCCTCTCTCCCGACACCGCCCAGCCTCTCCCCCGACACCGACCTGCCTCTCCCCAAAACTGCCCAGCCTCTCCCCGGACACCGCCCAGCCTGTCCCCGACACCGTCCAGCCTCTCCCCGACACCGCCCAGCTTCCCCGCCGACACCGCCCAGCCTCTCCCCCGACACCGCCCTGCCTCTCCCCCGACACCGCCCAGCCTCTCCCCGACACCGCCCAGCCTCTCCCACGACACCGCCCAGCCTCTCCCCGACACCGCCCAGCTTCCCCGCCGACACCGCCCAGCCTCTCCCCCGACACCGCCCAGCCTCTCCCCCGACCAGCCTCGACACGACACCGCCCAGCTTCTCCCCGACACCGCCCAGCCTCCCCGACACCGCCCCGCCTCTCTCCCGACACCGCTCAGCCTCTCCCCCGACACCGCCCAGCTTCTCCCCCGACACCACCCAGCCTCCCCCCGACACCGTCCAGCCTCTCCCCGACACCGCCCAGCCTCTCCCCCGACACCGCCCAGCCTCTCTCCCGACACCGCCCAGCCTCTCCCCCGACACCGCTCAGCCTCTCCCCCGACACCGCCCAGCTTCTCCCCCGACACCGCCCAGCCTCTCCCCCGACACCGACCAGCCTCGACACGACACCACCCAGCTTCTCCCCCGACAGCGCCCAGCCTCCCCGACACCGCCCCGCCTCTCCCCCGACACCGCCCAGCCTCTCTCCCGACACCGCTCAGCCTCTCCCCCGACACCGCCCAGCTTCTCCCCCGACACCACCCAGCCTCCCCCCGACACCGCCCAGCCTCTCCCCGACACCGCCCAGCCTCTCCCCCGACACCGCCCAGCCTCTCTCCCGACACCGCCCAGCCTCTCCCCCGACACCGCACAGCCTATCCCCCGACACCGCCCAGCCACTCCTCCGACACCGCCTAGCCTCTCCCCCGACACCGCCCAGCCTCTCCCCCGACACCGCCCAGCCACTCCCCCGACACATCCCAGCCTCCTCCCGACACCGCCCAGCCTCTCCCCCGACACAGCCCAGCCTCTCCCCCGACACCGTCCAGCTTCTCCCCCGACACCACCCAGCCTACCCCCGACACCGCCCAGCCTCTCTCCGACACCGCCCAGCCTCTTCCCCGACACCGCCCAGCCTCTCCCCCGACACCGCCCAGCCTCTCCCCCGACACCGCCCAGCCACTCCTCCGACACCGCCCAGCATCTCCCCCGACACCGCCCAGCCTCTCCCCCGACACCGCCCAGCCTCTCCCCCGACACCGCCCAGCCTCTCCCCCGACACCGCCCAGCCTCTCCCCCGACACCGCCCAGCCTCTCCCGCGACACCGCCCAGCCTCTCCCCCGACACCGCCCAGCCACTCCCCCGACGCATCCCAGCCTCGACACGACACCGCCCAGCCTCTCCCCCGACAACGCCCACCTTCTACCCCGACACCGCCCAGCCTCTCCCCCGGCACGGTCCAGCCTCTCCCCCAATACCGACCTGCCTCTCCCTCGAAACAGCCCAGCCTCTCCCCGGACACCGCCCAGCCTCTCCCTCGAAACCGCCCAGCTTCTCCCCGACATCGCCCAGCCTCGCCCCCGACACCGACCAGCCTCGATACGACACCGCCCAGCTTCTCCCCCGACACCACCCAGCCTCCCCCGACACCGCCCAGCCTCTCCCCGACACCGCCCAGCCTCTCCCCCGACACCGCCCAGCCTCTCTCCCGACACCGCCCAGCCTCTCCCCCGACACCGCACAGCCTATCCCCCGACACCGCCCAGCCACTCCCCCGACACCGC
This sequence comes from Scyliorhinus torazame, assembly GCF_047496885.1. Taxonomy (NCBI): domain Eukaryota; kingdom Metazoa; phylum Chordata; class Chondrichthyes; order Carcharhiniformes; family Scyliorhinidae; genus Scyliorhinus; species Scyliorhinus torazame. The sequence goes on along the minus strand of NW_027308370.1, from coordinate 9,365 downwards.
CCAGCCTCTCCCCCGACACCGCCCAGCCTCTCCCCCGACGCCGCCCAGCCTCTCCCCCGACACCGCCCAGCCTCTCCCCCGACACCACCCAGCCTCTCCCCCGGCACCGCTCAGCCTCTCCCCCGACACCGCCCAGCTTCTCCCCCGACACCACCCAGCCTCCCCCCGACACCGCCCAGCCTCTCCCCGACACCGCCCAGCCTCTCCCCCGACACCGCCCAGCCTCTCTCCCGACACCGCCCAGCCTCTCCCCCGACACCGCACAGCCTATCCCCCGACACCGCCCAGCCACTCCTCCGACACCGCCTAGCCTCTCCCCCGACACCGCCCAGCCTCTCCCCCGACACCGCCCAGCCACTCCCCCGACACATCCCAGCCTCCTCCCGACACCGCCCAGCCTCTCCCCCGACACAGCCCAGCCTCTCCCCCGACACCGTCCAGCTTCTCCCCCGACACCACCCAGCCTACCCCCGACACCGCCCAGCCTCTCCCCGACACCGCCCAGCCTCTTCCCCGACACCGCCCAGCCTCTCCCCCGACACCGCCCAGCCTCTCCCCCGACACCGCCCAGCCACTCCTCCGACACCGCCCAGCATCTCCCCCGACACCGCCCAGCCTCTCCCCCGACACCGCCCAGCCTCTCCCCCGACACCGCCCAGCCTCTCCCCCGACACCGCCCAGCCTCTCCCCCGACACCGCCCAGCCTCTCCCGCGACACCGCCCAGCCTCTCCCCCGACACCGCCCAGCCACTCCCCCGACGCATCCCAGCCTCGACACGACACCGCCCAGCCTCTCCCCCGACAACGCCCACCTTCTACCCCGACACCGCCCAGCCTCTCCCCCGGCACGGTCCAGCCTCTCCCCCAATACCGACCTGCCTCTCCCTCGAAACAGCCCAGCCTCTCCCCGGACACCGCCCAGCCTCTCCCTCGAAACCGCCCAGCTTCTCCCCGACATCGCCCAGCCTCGCCCCCGACACCGACCAGCCTCGATACGACACCGCCCAGCTTCTCCCCCGACACCACCCAGCCTCTCCCGACACCGCCCAGCCTCTCCCCGACACCGCCCAGCCTCTCCCCCGACACCGCCCAGCCTCTCTCCCGACACCGCCCAGCCTCTCCCCCGACACCGCACAGCCTATCCCCCGACACCGCCCAGCCACTCCCCCGACACCGCCCAGCCTCTCCCCCGACACCGCCCAGCCTCTCCCCCGACGCCGCCCAGCCTCTCCCCCGACACCGCCCAGCCTCTCCCCCGACACCACCCAGCCTCTCCCCCGGCACCGCCCAGCCTCTCCCCCGACACCGCCCAGCCACTCCCCCGACACATCCCAGCCTCTCCCCCGACACCACCCAGCCTCTCCCCCGGCACCGCCCAGCCTCTTCCCCCGACACCGCCCAGCCACTCCCCCGACACCGCCCAGCCACTCCCCCGACACCGCCCAGCCTCTCCCCCGACAACGCCCAGCTTCCACCCCGACACTGCCCAGCCTCTCCCCCGACACCGCCCAGCCTCTCCCCCGACACCGCCCAGCCTCTCCCCGACACCGCCCAGCCACTCCCCCGACACATCCCAGCCTCGCCGCCGACACCGCCCAGCCTCTCCACGGACACCGCCCAGCCTCGACACGACACCGCCCAGCTACTCCCCCGACACCGCCCAGCCTCCCAGAAACCGCCAAGCTCTCCCCCGACACCGCCCAGCCTCTCCCCCGCCACCGCCCAGCCTCTCCCCCGACACCGCCCAGCCACTCCCCCGACCCATCCCAGCCTCCTCCCGACACCGCCCAGCCTCTCCCCCGACACAGCCCAGCCTCTCCCCCGACACCGCCCAGCTTCTCCCCCGACACCACCCAGCCTCCCCCCGACACCGCCCAGCCTCTCCCCGACACCGCCCAGCCTCTCCCCCGACACCGCCCAGCCTCTCCCCCGGCACCGCCCAGCCTCTCCCCCGACACCGCCCAGCCACTCCCCCGACACATCCCAGCCTCGACACGACACCGCCCAGCCTCTCCCCCGACAACGCCCAGCTTCCACCCCGACACCGCCCAGCCTCTCCCCCGGCACGGTCCAGCCTCTCCCCCGACACCGACCTGCCTCTCCCTCGAAACAGCCCAGCCTCTCCCCGGACACCGCCCAGCCTCTCCCCCGACACCGCCCAGCTTCTCCCCGACACCGCCCAGCTTCTCCCCCGACACCACCCAGCCTACCCCCGACACCGCCCAGCCTCTCCCCGACACCGCCCAGCCTCTCCCCCGACACCGCCCAGCCTCTCCCCCGACACCGCCCAGCCTCTCCCCCGACACCGCCCAGCCACTCCTCCGACACCGCCCAGCATCTCCCCCGACACCGCCCAGCCTCTCCCCCGACACCGCCCAGCCTCTCCCCCGACACCGCCCAGCCTCTCCCCCGGCACCGCCCAGCCTCTTCCCCCGACACCGCCCAGCCACTCCCCCGACACCGCCCAGCCACTCCCCCGACACCGCCCAGCCTCTCCCCCGACAACGCCCAGCTTCCACCCCGACACTGCCCAGCCTCTCCCCCGACACCGCCCAGCCTCTCCCCCGACACCGCCCAGCCTCTCCCCGACACCGCCCAGCCACTCCCCCGACACATCCCAGCCTCGCCGCCGACACCGCCCAGCCTCTCCACGGACACCGCCCAGCCTCGACACGACACCGCCCAGCTACTCCCCCGACACCGCCCAGCCTCCCAGAAACCGCCAAGCTCTCCCCCGACACCGCCCAGCCTCTCCCCCGCCACCGCCCAGCCTCTCCCCCGACACCGCCCAGCCACTCCCCCGACACATCCCAGCCTCCTCCCGACACCGCCCAGCCTCTCCCCCGACACAGCCCAGCCTCTCCCCCGACACCGCCCAGCTTCTCCCCCGACACCACCCAGCCTCCCCCCGACACCGCCCAGCCTCTCCCCGACACCGCCCAGCCTCTCCCCCGACACCGCCCAGCCTCTCCCCCGGCACCGCCCAGCCTCTCCCCCGACACCGCCCAGCCACTCCCCCGACGCATCCCAGCCTCGACACGACACCGCCCAGCCTCTCCCCTGACAACGCCCACCTTCCACCCCGACACCGCCCAGCCTCTCCCCCGGCACGGTCCAGCCTCTCCCCCAATACCGACCTGCCTCTCCCTCGAAACAGCCCAGCCTCTCCCCGGACACCGCCCAGCCTCTCCCTCGAAACCGCCCAGCTTCTCCCCGACATCGCCCAGCCTCTCCCCCGACACCGCCCAGCCTCTCCCCCGACACCGACCAGCCTCGATACGACACCGCCCAGCTTCTCCCCCGACACCACCCAGCCTCCCACGACACCGCCCAGCCTCTCCCGACACCGCCCAGCCTCTCCCCCGACACCGCCCAGCCTCTCTCCCGACACCGCCCAGCCTCTCCCCCGACACCGCTCAGCCTATCCCCCGACACCGCCCAGCCACTCCCCCGACACCGCCCAGCCTCTCCCCCGACACCGCCCAGCCTCTCCCCCGACACCGCCCAGCCTCTCCCCCGACACCGCCCAGCCTCTCCCCCGACACCACCCAGCCTCTCCCCCGGAACCGCCCAGCCTCTCCCCCGACACCGCCCAGCCACTCCCCCGACACATCCCAGCCTCTCCCCCGACACCACCCAGCCTCTCCCCCGGCACCGCCCAGCCTCTCCCCCGACACCGCCCAGCCACTCCCCCGACACCGCCCAGCCACTCCCCCGACACCGCCCAGCCTCTCCCCGACACCGCCCAGCCACTCCCCCGACACATCCCAGCCTCGCCGCCGACACCGCCCAGCCTCTCCACGGACACCGCCCAGCCTCGACACGACACCGCTCAGCTACTCCCCCGACACCGCCCAGCCTCCCAGAAACCGCCAAGCTCTCCCCCGACACCGCCCAGCCTCTCCCCCGACACCGCCCAGCCTCTCCCCCGACACCGCCCAGCCACTCCCCCGACACATCCCAGCCTCCTCCCGACACCGCCCAGCCTCTCCCCCGACACAGCCCAGCCTCTCCCCCGACACCGCCCAGCTTCTCCCCCGACACCACCCAGCCTCCCCCCGACACCGCCCAGCCTCTCCCCTGACAACGCCCACCTTCCACCCCGACACCGCCCAGCCTCTCCCCCGGCACGGTCCAGCCTCTCCCCCAATACCGACCTGCCTCTCCCTCGAAACAGCCCAGCCTCTCCCCGGACACCGCCCAGCCTCTCCCTCGAAACCGCCCAGCTTCTCCCCGACATCGCCCAGCCTCTCCCCCGACACCGCCCAGCCTCTCCCCCGACACCGACCAGCCTCGATACGACACCGCCCAGCTTCTCCCCCGACACCACCCAGCCTCCCCCGACACCGCCCAGCCTCTCCCCGACACCGCCCAGCCTCTCCCCCGACACCGCCCAGCCTCTCTCCCGACACCGCCCAGCCTCTCCCCCGACACCGCACAGCCTATCCCCCGACACCGCCCAGCCACTCCCCCGACACCGCCCAGCCTCTCCCCCGACACCGCCCAGCCTCTCCCCCGACACCGCCCAGCCTCTCCCCCGACACCGCCCAGCCTCTCCCCCGACACCGCCCAGCCTCTCCCCCGGAACCGCCCAGCCTCTCCCCCGACACCGCCCAGCCACTCCCCCGACACATCCCAGCCTCTCCCCCGACACCACCCAGCCTCTCCCCCGGCACCGCCCAGCCTCTCCCCCGACACCGCCCAGCCACTCCCCCGACACCGCCCAGCCACTCCCCCGACACCGCCCAGCCTCTCCCCGACACCGCCCAGCCACTCCCCCGACACCGCCCAGCCTCTCCCCCGACACCGCCCAGCCTCTCCCCCGACACCACCCAGCCTCTCCCCCGGAACCGCCCAGCCTCTCCCCCGACACCGCCCAGCCACTCCCCCGACACATCCCAGCCTCTCCCCCGACACCACCCAGCCTCTCCCCCGGCACCGCCCAGCCTCTCCCCCGACACCGCCCAGCCACTCCCCCGACACCGCCCAGCCACTCCCCCGACACCGCCCAGCCTCTCCCCGACACCGCCCAGCCACTCCCCCGACACATCCCAGCCTCGCCGCCGACACCGCCCAGCCTCTCCACGGACACCGCCCAGCCTCGACACGACACCGCCCAGCTACTCCCCCGACACCGCCCAGCCTCCCAGAAACCGCCAAGCTCTCCCCCGACACCGCCCAGCCTCTCCCCCGACACCGCCCAGCCTCTCCCCCGACACCGCCCAGCCACTCCCCCGACACATCCCAGCCTCCTCCCGACACCGCCCAGCCTCTCCCCCGACACAGCCCAGCCTCTCCCCCGACACCGCCCAGCTTCTCCCCCGACACCACCCAGCCTCCCCCCGACACCGCCCAGCCTCTCCCCGACACCGCCCAGCCTCTCCCCCGACACCGCCCAGCCTCTCCCCCGGCACCGCCCAGCCTCTCCCCCGACACCGCCCAGCCACTCCCCCGACACATCCCAGCCTCGACACGACACCGCCCAGCCTCTCCCCCGACAACGCCCAGCTTCCACCCCGACACCGCCCAGCCTCTCCCCCGGCACGGTCCAGCCTCTCCCCCGACACCGACCTGCCTCTCCCTCGAAACAGCCCAGCCTCTCCCCGGACACCGCCCAGCCTCTCCCCCGACACCGCCCAGCTTCTCCCCGACATCGCCCAGCCTCTCCCCGGACACCGCCCAGCCTCATCACGACACCGCCCAGCCTCTCCCCCGACACCGCCCAGCCTCGCCCCGACACCGCTCAGCCTCTCCCCGGACACCGCCCAGCCTCTCCCCCGACACCGACCAGCCTCGACACGACACCGCCCAGCCTCTCCCCCGGCACGGTCCAGCCTCTCCCCCAATACCGACCTGCCTCTCCCTCGAAACAGCCCAGCCTCTCCCCGGACACCGCCCAGCCTCTCCCTCGAAACCGCCCAGCTTCTCCCCGACATCGCCCAGCCTCTCCCCCGACACCGCCCAGCCTCTCCCCCGACACCGACCAGCCTCGATACGACACCGCCCAGCTTCTCCCCCGACACCACCCAGCCTCCCCCGACACCGCCCAGCCTCTCCCCGACACCGCCCAGCCTCTCCCCCGACACCGCCCAGCCTCTCTCCCGACACCGCCCAGCCTCTCCCCCGACACCGCACAGCCTATCCCCCGACACCGCCCAGCCACTCCCCCGACACCGCCCAGCCTCTCCCCCGACACCGCCCAGCCTCACCCCCCGACACGGTCCAGCCTCTCCCCCGACAATGCCCAGCCTCTCACCCGACACCGCCCAGCCTCTCCCCGACACCGCCCAGCTTCCACCCCGACACCGCCCAGCCATTCCCCCGGCACGGTCCAGCCTCTCCCCCGACACCGACCTGCCTCTCCCCAAAACTGCCCAGCCTCTCCCCGGACACCGCCCAGCCTCTCCCCGACACCGTCCAGCCTCTCCCCGACACCGCCCAGCTTCCCCGCCGACACCGCCCAGCCTCTCCCCCGACACCGCCCTGCCTCTCCCCCGACACCGCCCAGCCTCTCCCCGACACCGCCCAGCCTCTCCCACGACACCGCCCAGCCTCTCCCCGACACCGCCCAGCTTCCCCGCCGACACCGCCCAGCCTCTCCCCCGACACCGCCCAGCCTCTCCCCCGACCAGCCTCGACACGACACCGCCCAGCTTCTCCCCCGACACCGCCCAGCCTCCCCGACACCGCTCAGACTCTACCCGACACCGCCCAGCCTCTCCCCCGACACCGCCCAGCCTCTCCCCCGACCAGCCTCGACACGACACCGCCCAGCTTCTCCCCCGACACAGCCCAGCCTCGACACGACACCGCTCAGACTCTACCCGACACCGCCCAGCCTCTCCCCCGACACCGCCCAGCCTCGACACGACACCGCCCAGCCTCTCCCCCGACACCGCCCAGCCTCTCTCCCGACACCGCCCAGCTGCTCCCCCGACACCGCCCAGCCTCTCTCCCGACACCGCCCAGCCTCCCCCCGACACCGCCCAGCCTCTCTCCCGACACCGCCCAGCCTCTCCCCCGACACCGACCAGCCTCGACACGAAACCGCCCAGCTTCTCCCCCGACACCGCCCAGCCTCCCCGACACCGCCCAGCCTCCTCCCGACACCGCCCAGCCTCTCCCCCTACACCGCCCAGCCTCACTCCCGACACCGCTCAGACTCTCCCCCGACACCGGCCAGCCTCTCTCCCGACACCGCTCAGCCTCTCCCCCGACACCGCCCAGCTTCTCCCCCGACACCGCCCAGCCTCTCCCCCGACACCGACCAGCCTCGACACGACACCACCCAGCTTCTCCCCCGACAGCGCCCAGCCTCCCCGACACCGCCCAGCCTCTCCCCCGACACCGCCCCGCCTCTCCCCCGACACCGCCCAGCCTCTCTCCCGACACCGCCCAGCCTCTCCCCCGACACCGCCCAGCCTCTCTCCCGACACCGCCCAGCCTCTCTCCCGACACCGCTCAGCCTCTCCCCCGACACCGCCCAGCTTCTCCCCCGACACCACCCAGCCTCCCCCCGACACCGCCCAGCCTCTCCCCGACACCGCCCAGCCTCTCCCCCGACACCGCCCAGCCTCTCTCCCGACACCGCCCAGCCTCTCCCCCGACACCGCTCAGCCTCTCCCCCGACACCGCCCAGCTTCTCCCCCGACACCGCCCAGCCTCTCCCCCGACACCGACCAGCCTCGACACGACACCACCCAGCTTCTCCCCCGACACCGCCCAGCCTCTCCACGGACACCGCCCAGCCTCGACACGACACCGCCCAGCTACTCCCCCGACACCGCCCAGCCTCCCAGAAACCGCCAAGCTCTCCCCCGACACCGCCCAGCCTCTCCCCCGACACCGCCCAGCCTCTCCCCCGACACCGCCCAGCCACTCCCCCGACACATCCCAGCCTCCTCCCGACACCGCCCAGCCTCTCCCCCGACACAGCCCAGCCTCTCCCCCGACACCGCCCAGCTTCTCCCCCGACACCACCCAGCCTCTCCCCCGGCACCGCCCAGCCTCTCCCCCGACACCGCCCAGCCACTCCCCCGACACATCCCAGCCTCGACACGACACCGCCCAGCCTCTCCCCCGACAACGCCCAGCTTCCACCCCGACACCGCCCAGCCTCTCCCCCGGCACGGTCCAGCCTCTCCCCCGACACCGACCTGCCTCTCCCTCGAAACAGCCCAGCCTCTCCCCGGACACCGCCCAGCCTCTCCCCCGACACCGCCCAGCTTCTCCCCGACATCGCCCAGCCTCTCCCCGGACACCGCCCAGCCTCATCACGACACCGCCCAGCCTCTCCCCCGACACCGCCCAGCCTCGCCCCGACACCGCTCAGCCTCTCCCCGGACACCGCCCAGCCTCTCCCCCGACACCGACCAGCCTCGACACGACACCGCCCAGCCTCTCCCCCGGCACGGTCCAGCCTCTCCCCCAATACCGACCTGCCTCTCCCTCGAAACAGCCCAGCCTCTCCCCGGACACCGCCCAGCCTCTCCCTCGAAACCGCCCAGCTTCTCCCCGACATCGCCCAGCCTCTCCCCCGACACCGCCCAGCCTCTCCCCCGACACCGACCAGCCTCGATACGACACCGCCCAGCCTCTCCCCCGACACCGCCCAGCCTCTCTCCCGACACCGCCCAGCCTCTCTCCCGACACCGCTCAGCCTCTCCCCCGACACCGCCCAGCTTCTCCCCCGGCACCACCCAGCCTCCCCCCGACACCGCCCAGCCTCTCCCCGACACCGCCCAGCCTCTCCCCCGACACCGCCCAGCCTCTCTCCCGACACCGCCCAGCCTCTCCCCCGACACCGCTCAGCCTCTCCCCCGACACCGCCCAGCTTCTCCTGCGACACCGCCCAGCCTCTCCCCCGACACCGACCAGCCTCGACACGACACCACCCAGCTTCTCCCCCGACACCGCCCAGCCTCTCCACGGACACCGCCCAGCCTCGACACGACACCGCCCAGCTACTCCCCCGACACCGCCCAGCCTCCCAGAAACCGCCAAGCTCTCCCCCGACACCGCCCAGCCTCTCCCCCGACACCGCCCAGCCTCTCCCCCGACACCGCCCAGCCACTCCCCCGACACATCCCAGCCTCCTCCCGACACCGCCCAGCCTCTCCCCCGACACAGCCCAGCCTCTCCCCCGACACCGCCCAGCTTCTCCCCCGACACCACCCAGCCTCTCCCCCGGCACCGCCCAGCCTCTCCCCCGACACCGCCCAGCCACTCCCCCGACACATCCCAGCCTCGACACGACACCGCCCAGCCTCTCCCCCGACAACGCCCAGCTTCCACCCCGACACCGCCCAGCCTCTCCCCCGGCACGGTCCAGCCTCTCCCCCGACACCGACCTGCCTCTCCCTCGA